>NC_052308.1:15034886-15044886 GCF_016432855.1 Salvelinus namaycush
TCAGCCGTTCCTCCTTTTTTTTTTTAATATAGTTTTACTACTAGCTTACCTGGGGTGTTACCTGGGGTGTTACCTGGGGTGTTACCTGGGGTGTTACCTGGGGTGTTACCTGGGGTGTTACCTGGGGTGTTACCTGGGGTGTTACCTGGGGTGTTACCTGGGGTGTTACCTGGGGTGTTACCTGGGGTGTTACCTGTGGTGTTACCTGAGGTGGGCCTGAGAGTTTCCATGTAGTCATGGCTCTATTTAATATACGCACAGTTTCCCAGCCTCTGTTCTGGACCTTGGGACTGTGAAGAGATGTCTTGTGTTCTACCGATGAGTGTCCGTCTGAACTATGTGCCAACTGCTTGAACAGACAGTTCAGTACCTTCAACACCTCGCACAAAGACCAATAGTGATGAGGTCAATCTCTCCTCAACTTGGAGCCAGGTGAGACTGACAGGCATGTTGGTATCCTTGGTGCCAGCCTGAAAATGTCATTCCTCCATGACATGTTTTAAATTAAGCCTACATGCACAAAGATGGCTTTACACTGCACAAGCTGCTGTTTGAACATCTGGTTACGTTCAGGAATGATCAATGCAGCCCAGATGTTTTTCAAGGTTTGACTGACTCTCAGTTAGAGGAATAGCCATACCAGGTGTTTCTGATGAAGTCTTATTTACGTTCAGTTCTCCAGGGTGCACTCATTCCATTTCCGTCTCTCAGTCTTGCCCCCTCTCCGCCTCCGTTTTTCCTTCCCCCCTCCATCCGCCTCTCCCCCATAATGAGACAGGCAGACAGGCCTAGGCTGTGTTAAAACTGTTTGCTCAGTCAGCAAATGCAGCCAGGCTGTCAAGCTCCAGCTGTTGGCACTATTAAAAAGACATCGGGTTTTAACGTGAGACACTTGTGTTAAGGTTGGACTCCCTCAGTGTTGTCAGGTCGGCCCATTACCCTGAGTGTGTGCATTCACAGTGCAGTCAGTCTGTTTTCCTTAACAATGTGAAAGGCTGCTGCAATTCTTAATTGTGACATTAAAAGGCACGACTGTGTCGAGTCAAGTGTCTTGGTCATGGAGAGTGTCATTTTGGCTACATTCCTCTGCTGATAGGAGGACTCAGGCAGTCTAGCCTAAAGGCTACTTCTGTATTGCAGGAGTTACATGACAGAGATTCTGCCTCTGGAAAAACAGCAAACCATACTGTTCCTCATCTCCAAGTCTCAAGGTTATTTGTGCAAATTAGAAATAATTTCTCCTTCCTTATTCTGTCCCTGCTTAAGAGCTCGTGTGTGGGCCAGAAGGCGTAATCCTGTACTGATCTACTACAAGACATGCTGATGAATAATGAAGGCCTCCTCAAGTGCAACAAAGTCTGAGGGGCTGATCAAACAAGCCGTATTTCAGACATCCTTTAAAACATGCATTCTGACAAGGAAGGGTTGGCTGAAGGCTGATGCCGATGAGGGGAAGGAGGGGAGGGGTTTCTGCCATCTGACTTAGTGGTGAGAGTGGTATGACAAGGCCAAGCCCAAGCCGTTACTCTCAAAACAGAGCTGCCTGGGAGCTCTCCATCATTCATGAGAAGAGGAGAGAAAGGGGATACGGGCTAAGAGCACTAGGACACTTCGCTGAGCATCCACAACTCATTTGAGTAGAGGAACTCTGACCTGAGCAAGGAAACAAGACCATAAAGAACTTAGCCTACTGCAAGGCTTATTGAAATCAATATGTTAAAATCTACCTTTCTAGTCATCCATTCAATTAGTTATGATTTCAAAGTTGTTTATGAAGAAAAGGGTAGCATATAGGTGCATTCATAGAAGGTACATCATCTGTAGCCCTCTCTGGTCAACGGCATGATTGGTGAATCGTGTTAAGAGTAATCTTAACTTTCTGCAATGGCGTAGTATTGTATTAGCATGCATTGTTCACTGCTACCACCTTCCAGGTAAGGAGCACTGGAGACTTCATTAGGGCAGAAAAGCCGAGCTTCCATAGAAGGTACAGAAGTATGCTGATTGGTCTCCCTCACATCACTGAATAACGAGGATCATTTGTGGGTCATTTCCTGTGTCTTTGCCTGGAAGGAAGTGAGTTTCACATGAATGCCTACTTTTATTTAATTCAAGGGGGTGTCAGACGTTCTAGTGTGAAACAAGACCACGCGACAGTCCCCATGGCAGTGGCACACTGGCACTATGCCCTATATATATATATACACTGCTCAAAAAAATAAAGGGAACACTTACACAACACAATGTAACTCCAAGTCAATCACAACTCTGTGAAATCAAACTGTCCACTTAGGAAGCAACACTGATTGACAATAAATTTTACATGCTGTTGTGCAAATGGAATAGACAAAGGTGGAAATTATAGGCAATATCAAGACACCCCCAATAAATGAGTGGTTTGCAGGTGGTGACCACAGACCACTTCTCAGTTCATATGCTTCCTGGCTGATTGTTTTGGTCACTTTTGAATGCTGGCGGTGCTTTCACTCTAGTGGTAGTATGAGACGGAGTCTACAACCCAACAAGTGGCTCGGGTAGTGCAGCTCATCCAGGATGGCACATCAATGCGAGCTGTGGGCAAGAAGGTTTGCTGTGCTGTCAGCGTAGTGTCCAGACATGGAGGCGCTACCAGGAGACAGGCCAGTACATCAGGAGACGTGGGAGGAGGCCGTAGGAGGGCAACAATCCAGCAGCAGGACCGCTACCTCCGCCTTGTGCAAGGAGGAGCACTGCCAGAGCCCTGCAAAATGACCTCCAGCAGGCCACAAATGTGCATGTGTCTGCTCAAACGGTCAGAGAAAGAGACTCCATGAGGGGGTGAGGGCCCGACGTCCACAGGTGGGGGGTTGTTGCTTACAGCCCCCAACACCGTGCAGGAAGTTTGGCATTTGCCAGAGAAACACCAAGATTGGCAAATTCGCCACTGGCGCCCTGTGCTCTTCACAGATGAAAGCAGGTTCACATGAGCACTATGAGGCACAGTCACAGAACGTGACAGAGTCTGGAGACGCCGTGGAGAATGTTCTGCTGCTTGCAACATCCTCCAGCATGACGGTTTGGCGGGTGGGCAGTCATGGTGTGGGGTGGCATTTCTTTGGGGGGCGTGCCGCACAACCTCCATGTGCTCGCCAGAGGTAGCCTGACTGCCATTAGTACCGAGATGAGATCCTCAGACACCTTGGAGACCATATGCTGTGTGGTTGGCCCTGGTTCCTCCTAATGCAAGACAATGCTCGACTCATGTGGCTGGAGTGTGTCAGACAGTTCCTGCAAGAGGAAGGCATTGATGCTATGGATGCACGCCCGTTCCCCAGACCCGAATCCAATTGAGCACATACGGGACATCAGTCGTCGCTCCATCCACCAACGCCACGTTGCACAACAGACTGTCAGGACGTTGGCGGATGCTTTAGTCCAGGTCGGGAGGAGATCCTCAGGAGACCATCCGCCACCTCATCAGGGCATGCCCAGGCGTTGTGGGAGGTCATACAGGCACGTGGAGGCCACACACATACTGAGCCTCATTTTTACTTGTTTTAGGACATACATCCAAAGTTGGATCAGCTCGTAGTGTGGTTTTCCACTTTAATTTGAGTGTGATCCAAATCCCGACCTCCATGGGTTGATAAATTTGATTTACATTGATCATTTGTGTGATTTTGTTGTCAGCACATTCAACTATGTAAAGAAAAAAGTATTTAATAAGAATATTTCATTCATTCAGATCTAGGATGTGTTATTTTAGTGTTCCCTTTATTTTTTTGAGCAGTGTATATAAAACTGTATAACAGTTCAATGACAGGGTACCAGACTTTTATACAGCCTCACAAAAGCATTTAATATGAAGTGCTTTTCGCTTACACTGCCTCAATTCAAAACCCTTCTGTTGACCTCAGTTGAGCAGCGCATTTACCCACACTTAAGTTACTGAAAGCCACAAACAGAGCAGAGAGGAGCTGCTCATGAGTCTTCTCTGGTGTCTTTTTAAAAACACAGCAACAACCAGTATTCAGTGTGATGGATTGTTCCTCATCTAGTAGTGCGAGGTGTTGCATGTTATAAAGTGAGTGTGGGAACAGTGTTGTGTGTTAGAGTGAGCTGGTGAGTTGTGTGTGGTGAATATCTGGCCATTGTCCTTGTTTAAAGGTGCCACATACCTTCTCTCTCATGCCCACTTCACTATGAGGCAAGCAGAAACATGTTTCTTGTCCTTATCTATCTAGTGTGAGGTTATCTCTGGGACTCCCTACACAATCAATCACCTTGTAGTCTGAACACTAGCTGTGTGTGTGTGGTTAACATTAGGAAAATGTGCTGGTCAAATGTCCAGCGCCACCATTTTAATTTACCAGACATTTGAGAAATTTGCGTAACTTGATTTTGGTGTCCACCCACAGCACTAAGAATGGCAAAAATCACATTTAGATTATGGTACTTAATCTTAACAGAACATGCAAGTCGAGGAGGCAACAATGTGCGGTCCTTCTTATCGAATTCTGATGCCCACATTTACTTTTCCGCAGCCAACAAGACAAACAGCAAAATCACTAGCCTATGTCAATCTATTATCCCCCAAAGTAGAAAAGTTGACCTATTCCACTGGTCAGCTTGTTGTTCTGAGAGAGAAAGAAATATCCTATTCCAAACAGACTCTGGGACAGTTGTGGGATGATAGATCCCACATTCATACAACCAGTAGGACTAGACTACATCCCAATAACTTTAAAAAGCAACAGATCAGTACATTTAGCTTAAAATGTTGCTAAATGTATTTCTTCCCATTATAAGCGCAGCAATGCGCACAAAGCGCGAATGTTGGTTCCATAATGCAATTAGCGGGAAAACAGTATTGTCAAAAGCCAGCGGTTTCATGTGATGGAGATGAAAATATCCATTAAAAATTTAGAAAGAGGGGAGATCTAATATGCAACAACTATCATGGTTTACTAATATGACTAGGATTGTGCCTTTGACTACTGGACTTAAACAAAATAACTGCTTCCACGGATAGGGTCTGATTTTGGCTAGGCTACTTTGAAGCAAGGTAAGACATGCCTCATACTATGTAGTAAAACATTCAGGTTTCTAACAATTAAGTATATGTTTTCAAAATGCATACTGCCTCCAGCTCATTGCAAAGTGGTGTGTGACGCGCTGATGTAGCCTACGTTGCCTATGTACTGTATGCATTTTTTACATTTAGTTTACAAAATGTTTGCTGTTTGAGATGATGTAGCAGCAGCTCTTGTGCTGTGACAGATTTTCCGCTCAAAGCCTCTGTATGCTGTGCGCATGTGATAAATAACGAATATACACACGGGCTAACTTAAAATTATGCAAATGAACCTATAGACCAAAAGCATGACCGGTCAAATGTATTTACATCAATGAATCAAATCAAAGTTTATTTGTCACGTGCGCCAAATACAACAGGTGTAGTAGACCTTACAGTGAAATGCTTACTTACTAACCAATAGTGCAAAAAAGGTATTAGGTGAACTATAGGTATGTAAAGAAATAAAACAACAGTAAAAAGACAGGCTATATACAGTAGCGAGGCTACATACTGGTTAGTCAGGCTGATTGAGGTAGTATGTACATGTAGATATGATTAAAGTGGCTATGCATATATGATGAACAGAGAGTAGCAGTAGCGTAAAAGAGGGGTTGGCGGGTGGTGGATGGGACACAATGCAGGTAGCCCGGTTAGCCAATGTGCGGGAGCACTGGTTGGTCGGCCCAATTGAGGTAGTATGTACATGAGTGTATAGTTAAAGTGACTATGCATATATGATAAACAGAGAGTAGCAGCAGCGTAAAAAGAGGGGTTGGGGGGGGGGGGGGGGGGCACACAATGCAAATAGTCCGGGCAGCCATTTGATTACCTGTTCAGGAGTCTTATGTTGGGGGTAAAAACTGTTGAGAAGCCTTTTTGTCCTAGACTTGGCACTCCGGTACCGCTTGCCATGCGGTAGTAGAGAGGACAGACTATGACTGGGGTGGCTGGGGTCTTTGACCATTTTTAGGGCCTTCCTCTGACACCGCCTGGTGTAGAGGTCCTGGATGGCAGGCAGCTTAGCCCCAGTGATGTACTGGGCCGTAAGCACTACCCTCTGTAGTGCCTTGCGGTCAGAGGCCGAGCAATTGCCGTATGACACACAGGTTAAAAAACATTATTACGCAATGGGATTTTTTTCTTCTCACGGAGAATTGGCCGGTGCCAATTATTTATTGGCTTTTCTAAAAAATAAAAAAAACTGGCTAACGGAAACCCTAGTGTGTGTGTGTGTGTGTCAGGGCTCTACGCTGACTTTTTTTAAATTTATTTTTTTACACGGAGCACACAAAGTTATTTAGGAATAAAATGTTGCACTGTAGAGCCCTGTGTGTGTGTGTGTGTGTGTGTGTGTTATATTATAGCAAGTGCCCACGCTGAGTGTTATGAAGTCAGCAGAAAGAGCCTACAGTGTTTCGGCCTAATAACACCTGCCTCTTAAAAATAATAACATTGTAAAATGAGAAGTGGTGTTGGGTCTCTGTGGACTCAACAGAGAGGAGACATCTTTAGGATGGAATGGGCTGCTTTTCAGAGCTAACATTGGCTTGAGAGTTCTTCACACAGTGAGTAGATCATTAACAGGCTAGCATGAGTTGGCACAATAAAACCAGTGGAGCTCAATATTAATCTGACAAGTTCTGACAAAGTCTGCTGAGGAGAAAAAAGTTATTTTCTAACTCTTTTTAATTTCTAGCAACTTGAAAAACACCACCTTAAATAAAGCAGCTGTCGTGTACCTGGTGAACAGTTGGAGAGGGGGAGCAGAAAAAACTTCAGAGCGATTAGGGATGACTCCTCTCTGTCACCAAAGAGGGAGAAAAGGGAGGAGAAAAGGAAAGGAAAAGATCCTAAAACAACAGCTGCTGAATGCGAAGTGGGGCTGGCGGTGTCCCTCCAGGCACTGACAGTTACCTTGTGACAAACAGTAGAGGAGTGGGATGCCAACAGCACTTTATCCCCAGTACACTGACTGAGAGACCCACATACCAGTACACCACTGTAATACCAAGGAAGGACTAAAGCCACACTTTACCCTGCCACGCTCATAAATAGCCCTTTTATCCCATTGCCTGTTCTCTCAGTCTAAAGGGAGTTATTGATGTGTATTTCTTTCCCCACAATGGAACCACATGCAGGAATGCATGATTAGTAGTGCTGGGAATTGCCAGTGACCTCACAATTCGATATTATCACGATACTTTGGAGCGGATACGATATGTATTATGACTTTAACGATTCTATATGTATTGCGATTCGATACTGCGATTTTATTGCGATGTGATGTTCCAAACGTATTGCTCACCATATGTCTGCTGTAGAGAGACAAGAGAGCATGAGAAAACTAGTTTCGATCAGTCAGGGAAATAAAAGGTCTGAAAACATGTTTGTTCACTTTTTAAAAAGAAGATAGAGAACAAGGCGAAGGGAGAACTAGCGCTAGCTAACGCTACTCACAGTAGCAAAATATTTTTTTTATATTTTTTACTAATTGATACTTGAGGTCAAATATCAATATAATATCATCCAAAAATAATATCACGACATGTAACTATCAATTTTTTCACCAATCACTAATAGGGTTGGGCGGAATGCAGATGAACATACCGTCATAATGTTTCTGTACCATTCCGGGTATATGGTATTACCGAATGTGCACACAAGGGGCGCTGCTTCAGCTTTTTTTGTTGTTACGGTATCCAAAATCATACCGTCTCTATTTTGAAATATACCATTTATACTGTATACCAGGGTATCACCCAAGCCTAATCACTAATGATGAGTGTTTAATTTGTCACAGGAAATGCTACAGTGTCAACATTTGAAATGTTGAGGCACCAGCATTAACAGTGTTGTTGCAATACCAGTATCGAGATACTACAATACCAGATTTTCCATGGCAAAAAAGAAAACACGAAGTAGACTGAGCTCTATGGTCCTTTAAAACCTACTTAAGTAAAATATTGTGCTATAGCTTGCCAAATAAAACAAATGTGACTGTTCTTTCCAACATTAGGACTGTTTTCCTCAAAAAATGTAGTCCGCTTCATGTTTTGCTTCCTTTGTTTCCTTAAGTCTTAGTATCGAAATACTGGTACTGTGACAACACAGCGTGAGAGCGTTTATATGCTTGCCATTCCTATTCTCTTTGAAAGTAGGATATTCTCTGGCACATATGTTTGAGCTTTTGCAGGATTCCCTTTCATTCTATTTAATTTCCTGTTTGACTTTGGCAGTAAAATGCTGCCAAATCAAGGTTAGGTCACTGCCAAGTCAAAGTTAGGTCACTGTCAAGTGAAAGTTAAGTCAATGCCAAGTCAAAGTTAAGTCAATGCTAAGTCAAAGTTAGGTCAGCGGTAAGTCAAAGTTAGGTCAGCGGTAAGTCATGTGTAGGCTAAATCATGTATGGTGGTGGTGGTAGTAGGGCAGTGAGTTGAGCTTGTATTGCAGGCCTGCCCCGGGAGAGAGAGAAGTGAGTGGACGATTTACTTGCAGGAGGCTGCCCTCCCCAGAGACACTCGCTCTACAGTAATTATCTTCATCAGTGCTCGAGACAACCTACCAGGCGCTATTAAATACCAGCAGCCTGTGCAGACTCATATACAAACTGACACACAGTCCTATATACTGCTATTTATCAGGCAAAGGCAAGTCATACTTAGGGACAAAAACACATCCACACACTCACACAAACATATCCAACCTCTACCCACTGAAGCAGAGAGTATGAGAAAATGGGAGAGAGAGAGGGAGAGATAGTTGGATAGAGAGATAGGAGAGAGAAATGGGAGAAGGAGAGAGAGAGATGGTAAGAGATAGGTGGATATATATATAGAAAGAAGGAGAGAGAGTGAGAGATGGTAAGAAAGAAAATCAGGAGCGAGAGAGAGAGAAACAGGAGAGAGAGAAACAGGAGAGGAAAAAAGGGTGCTAGGGGAGAAGGGCCATGTCGAAGGAGGGGATGAGTATGTGCTTGTCTTTGAGATGGTCCCATCTGTGAGAGGGATGGTTTGTGTTATACAACCCTGTGATGTGGATCTGGGAGAAGCATCAACCTCCTCCACACAAACACAAACACATGTGAACATTGCTGTTCCAGCCTGTATGTCTCTGGATGCTGGTAGATTTCATGTAAATAAACTGTGAACTCTCTGTGGGAGTATGTCAGACATGAGGCCAGGCTGGGCCAAACCTCATCTACAGCACAATGTGAACCCTATACACTGGCTACTGGACACACACCAAACACACACAGCCACTGGACCTGCCGTCACTGGCCTGGATCAGGCCCAAACCAGAATCAGCATCCCAGAGCTACACACACACACACACCCAGAGAACTGTCTCACCACAATAAAGCATACAGCCATGTCCCAGAACAACCGGCGTATGAGGGATAAGACCGCCGCCCTACTCACCAATCAGGCGGGCCGTCTGGGTCTCTCTGCCCGCCCATACTGACTGGAGAGGGGGGGGGTGACTGGAGCATTGTGAGGATGAACGTTTGAAACGGAGGAACACACACGTTCACTACGCTCTGATGACAGTAAAGGAACTATGGCCTTAGTGTGGAACAATGGATGCTTGCACTGTGTGTGTGTTTTTGCTGCTCCGATGCATGTTTCTGTGGTTCTGATGTGTGCTTTATTTCATCTGTCATTGGTCATCTCAAATGAGATCACTAATTCCTCTTCCCATACAGTATGTGTTGTCTATACAGTATGTGTTGTCTGTACAGTATCTGTTGTCTATACAGTATGTGATGCCTGTACAGTATGTGTTGTCTATACAGTATGTGTTGTCTGTACAGTATGTGTTGTCTATACAGTATGTGATGTCTGTACAGTATGTGATGTCTATACAGTATGTGATGTCTGTACAGTATGTGATGTCTATACAGTATGTGATGTCTATACAGTATGTCTGTACAGTATGTGATGTCTA
>NC_052308.1:15049886-15052386 GCF_016432855.1 Salvelinus namaycush
ACCCTCTATCTCACACACACCCTCTATCTCACACACCCTCTATCTCACACACACACACTCAATCTCACACACACACTCTATCTCACACACACCCTCTATCTCACACACACACACTCTATCTCACACACACTCTATCTCACACACACACTCACATATAATCACGTACACACACACACACGCACCCACACACATATTTCAGGGCAGAAGTGTATTAGGAGTAAGTCAGAGATTAGGTCCTCTCTCTGTTGCTCTGATAACACATGAGCTCATGTCCAGGTGTTCTCCCACACTGAGGTCATGTCCAGGTGTTCTCCCACACTGAGGTCATGTCCAGGTGTTCTCCCACACTGAGGTCATGTCCAGGTGTTCTCCCACACTGAGGTCATGTCCAGGTGTTCTCCCACACTGAGGTCATGTCCAGGTGTTCTCCCACACTGAGGTCATGTCCAGGTGTTCTCCCACACTGAGCTCATGTCCAGGTGTTCTCCCACACTGAGCTCATGTCCAGGTGTTCTCCCACACTGAGGTCATGTCCAGGTGTTCTCCCACACTGAGGTCATGTCCAGGTGTTCTCCCACACTGAGCTCATGTCCAGGTGTTCTCCCACACTGAGGTCATGTCCAGGTGTTCTCCCACACTGAGGTCATGTCCAGGTGTTCTCCCACACTGAGGTCATGTCCAGGTGTTCTCCCACACTGAGGTCATGTCCAGGTGTTCTCCCACACTGAGGTCATGTCCAGGTGTTCTCCCACACTGAGGTCATGTCCAGGTGTTCTCCCACACTGAGGTCATGGACTAAAGAGCAGAATACACACACACACACACACACACACACACACACACACACACACACACACACACACACACACACACACACACACACACACACACACACACACACACACTAAAAAAGATGAAGGTTATATTGAACTGATATACATATGTAATGTACTTTTTTCCATAACTCCCTCCCCTCACTAATAGACACACACTGTTACACAATCTCTCCTCCACTGCTGTCTGGTTGTTCTGTTTAACACTGAGTTCAACACTCTTTCATGTTCTGACTTGGTTCTGTTTGTTCTGAGGAGGAAATCTAGTTTATACTCTGAAGTGTTTGGTGCCAGCCCACTATGGTGTGTGTTTCCATGTGTCTGGACAGGAGTGTGAAGCCCTCTGGTCTCTTGAAAAACTCCAAACAGGAAAATAAACAACTATCTCCAGTCATGTGAATATGTATTTATATGAGGTCATCATTGGCCGGGATCACAGAGACTGGGAGCGTTGGTGTCTGCTGCACGCTGCACACTCACATGTCTCCCTACTGTCCTCTTCCAATGACACACACAGTGGCACATATGTCTGGTTTTACATTGAATATGTGTGAATATGGAAGAAAATAAATGATGGATTAATATGATTTGTTTTGCTTGACATTAATGGGTTATAACCCAGTTGTATCTCTCTATCTCTTCTCTCCCTCCTTCTCTCCCTCTGTCCTCCTCTACCTCTATCCTCCTCTACCTCTATCCTCCTCTACCTCTATCCTCCTCTCCCTCTGTCCTCCTCTCCCTCTGTCCTCCTCTCCCTCTCTATCCTCCTCTCCCTCTGTCCTCCTCTTCCTCTGTCCTCCTCTCCCTCTCTATCCTCCTATCCCTTTGTCCTCCTCTCCCTCTGTCCTCCTCTCCCTCGCTGTCCTCCTCTACCTCTATCCTCTCCCTCTGTCCTCCTCTCCCTCTTTCCTCCTCTCTCTCTGTCCTCCTCTCCCCCTCTGTCCTCCTCTACCTCTATCCTCCTCTCCCTCTGTCCTCTTCTTCCTCTGTCCTCCTCTCACTCTATCCTCCTCTACCTCTGTCCTCCTCTCCCTCTGTCCTCATCTCCCTCTCTGTCCTCCTCTACCTCTACCCTCCTCTCCCTCTGTCCTCTCCCTCTGTCCTCCTCTCCCTCTCTATCCTCCTCTCCCTCTCTATCCTCCTCTCCCTCTCTATCCTCCTCTCCCTCTCTATCTCCCTCTGTCATCATCTCCCTCTATCTTCCTCTCCCTCTCTCCTCTTCTCTCAGGCATTTGAACAATGAGCATGCTCTGGATGACCGCAGCACGGCCCAGTGCAGGGTGCAGATGCAGGTGGTCCAACAGCTGGAGATACAGGTGGGCTACACACACACACACACACACACACGCACACACGCACGCACGCACACACACACACACACACACACACACACACACACACACACACACACACACACACACACACACACACACACACACACACACACACACACACACACACACACACACACACACACAGCCACTCGTCTGAGTCAGGGCAGGGTTAGAGAAAGCACTGGAGCTTGTAATTTAAAAGAGGAAATCACAGGCCCCAATTGTTAACCTCCCAGTCCAGCCCAGTCCAACCCAGCCCAGCCCAGCCCAGCCCAGCCCAGTCCAGTCCAGCCCAGTCCAGTCCAGTCCAGTGCAGCCCAGCCCAGTCCAGTC
>NC_052308.1:15057386-15059886 GCF_016432855.1 Salvelinus namaycush
AAGGACTAACACAGTGTGTGTTTTCTCTGTAGAGCTGGCGCAGAACTGTGAGTTCTATAAGAATGCTGACGTCAGACCTCCCTTCACCTACGCCTCTCTCATACGCCACGTAAGTCTCCTCCTTTTATTCTTATTTTCTCTTCCTCTCATCTCCTCTCATCTTGCTTTTCTCCTTCCCTACCCACTCAAATTCTCTCCCATCCTTCTCGCCTCCTTCCTCTACTCTCTTTTTAGTTTTGTGAACCATTGGTAGCTCCGTTGAGACGTTGTCTAATGTTGTTCTCTCTCTCTCTCTCTGTCTCTCTGTCTCTCTGTCTCTCTGTCTCTCTCTCTCTCTCTCTCTCTGTCTCTCTGTCTTCTCTGTAGGCCATTCTGGAGGCTCCAGACATGCAGCTGACTCTTAATGAGATCTATAACTGGTTTACGCGAATGTTCGCCTACTTCAGGAGAAACACAGCCACATGGAAGGTGAGTCCACACACATTCTTACACACACACTCCTCCGCATACACATGAGGTCACTCACCTACTGTAGACACATGCACACACAATGAACATCCACACACAAAGATTAGACAATATTCCTCCTCATACACACACCCACACACTCACACACTCGGCAGCCTCAAAAACTGACATGGCCATTGAAACACCAAGCTGTTTTGATGATTATAAGCCATTTTACCCACAATGCCCTGAGTGGAGTGTGTGTGTGCGTAAGTGTGTGGACTCACTCCATGTGGCTGTGTTTCTTCACAGAGAGGTGTTAGATTTGACTTATCCAACCTCCATCCTCCTCCCTCCTTCCCTCTCCCTTCTTCCCTCCCCCTCTCTCCCTCCATCTCTCCCTTCCTCCCCATCCCTCCCCCTCTCTCCCTCCATCCCTCCCACCCTCCCCCGCTCTCCCTCTATCCCTCCCTCCCTCCCCCCTCTCTTCCTCCATCCCCCCTCATTTTCTTCCCTCCGTCTCCCTTCCCTCACTCCCCCCTCCCTCTCTCCCCTTTTCTTCCCTCTTCCTCCCTCCCTCCTCCATCCTTCCATCTTCTTCTCTCCCTCCTGGTCTTCCGGAGAGTTCTGTGGCCTACGAAGACGGTTCCACTTAGCTCAGTGGAAACACACCTCACTATCACACAGCGTCATTACAGAGTCACACACACTCAATGGTTTCTCTCACACACACACACACACACACACACACACACACACACACACACACACACACACACACACACACACACACACACACACACACACACACACACACACACACACACACTCGCACACCTGTCTGGAACGTGACTGTGTAGGTGCTGACCCATTTCTACTGAAGCCTCCATCTAATTTGAGTGTCAGCTCCTCCAGAGAGACAGACGAGAGGAGGGGTGAAGAGGCGGTGTCACGGCCCGAGCCTTGCACTAATAGCCTTGAACTGAGGTGGGGAGGGAGAGAGATGCCAGCCAGGAATATCTTTGCCTCCGCATCTCACTTTTATGAAATTTAGCAAACCATATATTCTCCCACTTCCTCTCTACCTAGACCCGGCCCTTTAAATATAGATCTATCTACCTTTATATATTTATATATGTATGAAATATCCGGAGGTTTGGCCTGTATTAAATATAGAGGAAGATGTATGTCCTTTAATGGGCCTGGATAAATGAGGAGAGTGGAGAGCTAGTGAGGAGAGCTAGTGTCAGCCACTGGAAGTCATTGATCAGAGAGAGAGAGAGAGGGATGAGGGAGGGAGAGAGAGAGAGGGATGAGGGAGAGAGAGAGAGGGATGAGGGAGAGATAGAGAGAGGGATGATGGAGAGAGAGAGAGAGGGATGAGGGAGGGAGAGAGAGGGATGAGGGAGAGAGAGAGAGGGGGTTGAGGGAGAGAGAGATAGAGAGGGATGAGGGAGAGAGAGAGAGCAAGAGAGAAGTAGAAACAGAGAGGGAGAGGTGTCCAGTCAGAGTTAAATAGAATGTGATTTAATTTCTCCAAGGTTCTGAAAAGGGTAGAGAGCCGGGTCACATTCAACAGGATGTAGGCTCATCCAATAAGATCATTTTAGAGTCTGTCTTGAGCTGCTGGTGCCAACATGGTACTTTTAAGCATTCTAATATCACATTGAGGACAATAACTGAAGGGGTGTATGCTGAAAGGTAAGAATTACCAGTCTGTTGTGTGGGCGCTGTGACACACACACGCCACCTCCCATTTGACACAAGTCCCTACCCATCATCCTTTTCTCTAACAGCCCTACTCTCCTCTCCCTACCCCCAGTCTCATTCCTACCCCTCTGTACCACCTCCCCTTAACTATACCCTTACCTTTCTCCAATACTACCTCTAGCTTTAGGCCTCTATTCCACCTGTGTCCCTTCTCCCCTTTCCCACACTCACCCCTGCTCCTCTCTACACGTCTCTCTCTCTCTCTCTCTCGCCCCTCTCCTCTCCAGGGTGTGTTGTGTTGGGGGGGGGGGGGGGGGGGTGCATGTGCTGTGACCTGCTGTAA
>NC_052308.1:15062386-15069886 GCF_016432855.1 Salvelinus namaycush
TTTCAAGTCTTTCAAGCTGATTTAAGTCAAACTGTAACTCGGCCACTCAGGAATATTCAGTATCCTATTGGTAAGCAACTCCAGTGTAGATTTGTGTTTTAGATTATTTATTTTTTATTTATTTTATAAGTCAGTTAAGAACAAATTCTTATTTACAATGACGGCCAAACCCGGATGACGCTGGGCCAATTGTGCACCGCCCTATGGGACTCCCAATCACGGCCGGTTGTGATACAGCCTGGAATCAAACCAGGGTCTGTAGTGACGCCTCTAGCACTGAGATGCAGTGCCTTAGACCGCTGTGCCACTGATCTGCTGAAAGGGGAAATCGTCTCCCAGTGTGTGTTGGAAAGCTGACTGAACCAGGTCTTCCTCATCTTCCACATGAGTGATTATAGCTGTATTTCCTTTATTTGTATCCTAAAGAATTCCCTAGTCCTTGCCAATGACAAGCATACCCATAACATGATGCAGCAACCACCATGCTTGAAAATATGAAGAGTGGTACAGTGGTACTCAGTGATATGTTGGATTTGCCCCAAATATAAGGCTTTTTATTTAGGACAATGAGTTAATTTTTTGTAGGATTACTTAAGTGCCTTATTGCAAACAGGATGCATGTTTGATCCATCCTCAGTTTTTCTAATATCACAACCATTCACTTCTATAACTGTTTAAAATCATCATTGGCCTCATGGTGAAATCCCTGAGCAGTTTCCTTCCTAGGAAGGACGCCTGTATCTTTGTAGTGACTGGGTGTATTGATACACCACCCAAAGCCTATTTAATAACTTCACCATGCTCAAAGGCATATTCATCGTCTATTTATTTTCTACCAATCGGTGCCCTTCTTTGCGAGGCATTGAAAACCCCACTGGTCTTTGTGGTTAAATCTGTGCTTGAAAATTCACTTCTCGATTGAGGGACCTTACAAATAATTGTATTTTTTATTTAATTTAACCTTTATTTGACTGTTTGGGGTAAAGAGATGGGATAGTTATTCAAAAATCATATTATTATTTAATAAGAAATGAGTCCATGCAATTTATTATGCGATTTGTTAAGCACATGTTTACTCCTGAACTTATTTAGGTTTGCCATAACAAAGGGGTTGAATACTTATTGGCCCAAGACATTTCAGCTTAAATTGTTTTATTAATAAAAAATAAAAATAAAAATAACACTCTACTTTGACATTATGGGGTATTGTGTGTAGATCAGTGACACAACATCTCAATATAATCCATTTTAAATTCAGGCTGTAACACAATGTGAAGAGGGAAGGGGTTTGTATACTTTCTGAAGGGACTGTACAGTATGTGTGTGTGTGTGTGTGTGTGTGTGTGTGTGTGTGTGTGTGTGTGTGTGTGTGTGTGTGTGTGTGTGTGTGTGTGTGTGTGTGTGTGTGTGTGTGTGTGTGTGTGTGTGTGTGTGTGTGTGTGTGTGTGTGTGTGTGTGTGGAGCATCTGTTTACAGTATGTGTGTATGTTTCTGTGTGTAGCAGGTGCCTTTGTTACACTTGTTAGTTGTTTTTGGCCGGACCAACTCTTCTGCACACATGTACTCAATATGTGTTTATTTCCATTCCCCCCATCTCTCTCTCTCTCTCTAGGAGTCCTACTCTGGTGAAGAATATGATTTCAGGCCTGGGCTTCGGTTCCCTAAACGCCAGCTACCAGGTTAGTGTATACACACACACACACACACACACACACACACACACACACACACACACACACACACACACACACACACACACACACACACACACACACACACACACACACACACACACACACACACACACACACACACGTACACTAGTTCGCAGGTGAGGGTTGGCACAGTGACACGTGTGCGATAGCCAGTCACGATCAAGGGCACTAATATCAATTTCCTCCTATAATTAGTGCATTCCCTAACGACACACACCTGCCCTTAACACTCTCACACGTACAGACACACACCTCCCCACACCTCCCCACAAGCATACACATACACACATTCTACTCCAGCCGACTTTGACTCAGATGATTTATAGCATCAAGTATTTGTCAATTAAGGTCACTGAATAAAATTAGTGCCTGTCCTAGAAAATCAATTTCAGTGCCACTCCTAACACTCCTATCACACACACACACACACACACACACACACACACACACACACACACACACACACACACACACACACACACACACACACACACACACACACACACACACACACACACACACACTCTCTCTCTCTCTCTCTCTCTCTCTCTCTGGGCGAACCAACCATCACATCTCTCTCTACCCCCCTAACCCACCCCGACTCAAACCAACCAGCACATCTCTCTCTACCCCCCTAACCCACCCCGACTCAAACCAACCAGCACATCTCTCTCTACCCCCCTAACCCACCCCGACTCCACATTCACACACACCAACAAGCCTGCACATACTGTACCATTAAACCCTTGAGCAGTGAAGTGTAGAGTGCAGGAGCCCCCTAGTGGTTGTAAGGGGTTAACCTGAAAGTGTAGTCACCATGCCTTGCTCTAGTCTTCAGCATTACTCAGTATCAGCAAGATCTCAACAGGACTCACCAGTCTAAGCATCTCTATTGCCTCATAAATCTATGAGTCCTTCATACTAACAAAGTGTATTTGTGGATCCATAAGTACTTGAAGTCTATTTGGATGTGTGTGAGTGTCTTTTAAATGAAGTACCATTGTAAACAATGGTTATTGTAATGTAAACCTGTGTGTTTCTGTCTGTGTTTGTTAGGCGGCCCTTGCAGAGAGCAGTCTGACTCTGCTGAACAGCCAGGGCCTGGTTAACCCCTCCTCTGCCGCCAGCCTCAACATGCTACACGGGATGGGTCACAATGACGTCAGCTCCACTGTGGAACAGGTCAACAGCAACGGCAGCTGCAGCCCTACACTCAGCCCACAGCAGTATGGGTAAGACACACACACTCCTCACACACACTCACACACTCTCTTTCTCTCCCTCTCTAATGCATCTCTCTCTCTCTCTCTCTCTCTCTTTCGCTATCTCGCTATCTCTCACCCTCTCTAACCCATCCCTCTGTCTCTCAGACACCAGATCCATGTGAAGGAGGAGCCCACTGAGGTTGAGGAGGACAGACGCTCCGTGTCGCTCATGGCAACTATCACTCATGGCAACATGGCATTGCCTAGCGATCGAGATGACCGAGATTTGGAGGATGAGCTTCCAACCGACGAGCTGGAGTAGGATTGGAAGAGCTTAACCAGTGGGCGGGACTTTGAGGTTTAATCCCGCCCCCTCCATTGGAGGGAAGAGAAATTATGACACATAAAAAAGAAGATATAGAGTTTTTTTTTTAAGTATGATTTCTTTTAAAGCAAGAAACCAACAACAATGAGAAACTTCAAACAGGGTTAGACCTCCGTTATGTACCGATGCAAAAATAACACTCTGGAGCATTGCTTTATCCCCACACGTTTTCACCCACCTCACCCCAACCCTCCTCCCCCAACCCTCCTCCCCCAACCCTCCTCCCCCACCCTATGAGCAGCGTATTGCCAGAGAGACAGCTCTCAGTGGTGATATGGAGGCCCCTCTTCTCTTCTCCTCTGTCCTCCTCTCGCTGCTGATTGTGACAGATGGTCTATCCACCCTACAGTCCTTTAGTGCTGGTAGTTTGATGTTCACACCAGTTAAATATACATACAGGTGTGTGTGAGGGAGAGTGTAGAGACACACACACACCAGATCATGTATATATATTTTGGAACAGTCACCAGGATGTGTATACTTCTCCTCCGATCCTGTCAGTCGCTTTTTATTTTCTTCTGTTAACTGAGAGAGAAGGAAAGACAGTTGTAGTTTTCTCAAAGATTACCCCACATCTGCTCACACATCAGAAACCAAGCGTACAAGCCAGTCATTGATCCATAGGTGAGACTGAGACTGAGACTGGATGGCAGGACTCTGCAGCCCATGCCAGACAAGACTCTCTCTCCTCCTTATGCCAAACACAGAATGAAGAAATCCCCACCAAACAGATTTCAGGAAGAGGACCCTTTGTTGCATTAGTCCTTCTTCATGCATGATAGAGTGATGGGCCCAGGCCACCATGAGAGAGAGAGAGGGAGGGAGGGAGCATCCACACAGCGATATCTGAATAAAATGGTTGAGGATTATGGAATACGAAAAATGTTACATCCAAAAAGTGGTATCTTTTTCACATCTTTTTTTATTTGATGGTTTCTTTGTTTATTTTTTAGGGTCAATATTTCCATGGTGATATAATTCTGTTTCAAAGCGTATTTTGTAGTTTTTTTGTTTTTATTGACTCTGCTGGTTCACACCATTCTATACTAGTATTGTCAGCAAAGAAAGCGTTGTTCCAAAAATACCCAACCCACCCTCCGCTGAATACCTTTCTGTGTGTCTGGGTGTGCCCGTTTAGATGGCAGGAGATTGAGAATAGCACTTAGGATCTGGGGCCTCAGCTCCTGAGAACACTCACTCATTATCCCCACAGTTTATCATACATTTGTATTATTCCTTTTCAACTCATTCCTTTTGATTTTATCTTCTCGTAGTTAGTTGAGAAACATCAGCTGTGATACAAAGCAATGCTTTAAAAAATATATTATTACGGTCAGAGAATACCTCATCCCACAAAGGTTCCATCTGGAACTGTGTCCAAAATGTTAAAGAAATAAGGGGAATTCTTTCTGCGGGACACCAAAATGTGGCAACTCAGTTTCAGTTCAAAGTTCTATTGTTACTATAGTTACTGTATAGAAGCTATCTGCAATTCACTGTGTGAGTTGGACTAAAAGAATAGCACGTGAGATTACAAATCTTTTGTTTTCAGTGAGCATAAAAGCATTACCTTCTCTGCAGTGCCATACCAAATTTAAACACATTATTTTAATGTATTTTCTGCTTTTTTCCCGTTTTATTTTTGTTACAGGTAACCAAAGAAATGTGTAGAAAACCAAAAACCCTGTAGTTTATTTCCCCTTTTGAGTTTTTCCTCTAAAGAACTGGCCAGAAGACAACCAACACCTGAAATCTAAGTTATCATTGTATTATCGTAACTCCTGCGTTGAATTTGTTCATGACAGTACTGACCATTCCGAAAACCAAAGTATAAAATGCAAAATAGAATTTGGTGATGTTAAAAGCTTTTTACATACGTGTTAACTGGTGCGAATGACGACTCACGTTAGGTGTGCTGTGGTAGAAGGCCAAAAACAGTATTAACAAACAGCCTCTTGCAGTTCCTTGGATAAAGAAAGAAAGCGCGTAGGATTTAAATGCTCAGGCTACCTGTGTTTCAAACACAACCCTAAGAGAGGCTCCGCTGTGGGCAGGCCTAAGATGGGCTTTACAGTTAAAGATGGCAAATAATTATCTTACCCTCATAAGGCACTTGAACACAACATTTATATCCCTTTATGTGACACTAGAAGCCAGCAAAAAAACAAACTGTGGGCTGTTGTCAGTTGTCCATTAACCGGGATACCGGGCCAAAAAAAGACATTGTTATTGCACTGCAATAATGCATGTTTGGATTCATTTCCTCAGCCAAAACAATGCTTTCATTGTGAAACTCAACACTATAAATTCAAACATCCCTTCTTGCTATGCAGCAGAATGTTATCTTCTTGACCCGGGTACCAGTTAGACTGAATAACGAACGGTTTAGCCGTGAACGGTTTACTTACTGTACCTTCTGTACTGCTCACCTACAGTATGCTCTAGCACACACAACAGTTTAACAAATACCAAAAAGGACAAGTGTTATAATACATAGGAACAATGATAATTGTTGACTCCTATATTGTCTTCATGCTCTCACATTGCTATAGAAACCCCTTCATATCCCCAGTCTCAGATGTGCTGTGAGGAGTTGTGATAAAGACCGTTTGAAGCTGGCTGTCATCCCAAACATCACACCAATGGACAGGGGGGGCTGTTCAGAACAGACATACCATTATGACCACTTGTGATACAGCAAAGAGGGAACAACTGACAAACGACAAAATCATACCAATGTAGAAGGAACACGCCAAGGGACATGTCAACTTATGTATTTTTTTCTAAAACAACATTCGGGGAAGTTTTGTCAAATCAACTCTTCACTTCAGACCATTTGCTTTCTTTTTTAAATAGAGGAGTCTTTGTATTAACTTCCTGTGTAAAACAGCACTGTCTCCTGTCTAAGTAGGGTTCTGATGCTTCACGTCATCAGATTGATTTATAACAAACAAAGTGGGAGAGGGACACCTTGAAACGAGAGTAAAAACCAAAAATAACACTACCTCCTTTTCAAAATGGTTCACACAATAAAAGCAAATGGGAGACTGGAGACCCTAAATATTTCTGTTTTTTTCCCCATTCTTCCTTAATAATAATAGTGAAATATACCAAAACACAGCTTACTGTTACTACACATTTTGTGGGGCTGAAAAAGCTTGTCTGGCTATCTGGACTCCAAATTCACGAGCGTGAGCGCAAAAACAAAGAGACTTTACAACAACATTACACCCCGTTAAAGATGACTACCTCTCCTAAAACCACAGAGAACCGGTGCGTTCTCCTAAGAGTGAAGAGTGAAGTGGTTTAAAAGGTCTACTCTCAGCTGGGTATTATTGGCTGTCTCTGTGCTTTCATTAGCATATGGCTCCGTGAACAGCCTCTTAATTGGGTGCTCTAATTGTATGCACGCATATTGATGAGCAGGCTTTGCCAGCAGCCAATGATAGTCCGGTCGTTAGCGGCGATTCAATGGGGCAGGAAGCTGATTGTCAGGAGGGAGGAGGGGCAGAATATATCAGTGCCCGGCACCCGCCAGTGGGCCACACACACACTAGTGCCCGCCACACGCCAGTGGGCCACACACACACTAGTGCCCGGCACCCGCCAGTGGCCCGCACTTCACATTAATGCAGGAAACGGCTGTAAGATGGCAGCGATAAAAGACACACTCTCTTACCGTCTGTAGTCAGTGTTCAGTCCAAAGGGCCCTGAGTACCAGTCAGAGCTGGGAATATAATCCCTGTGACATGGAGCTGTCCCCTCATGGTGAATAGTGGCTGCTGTCACTAGGAGCCGGGCCCCTGGTGGCCCCTGTGGTTCAGACAGCTGAGGAGAGGCTCTGAGTAACTGAAGATACTATCCAAAGACAAACACAGAACTTACTGTACATCCTCAATCGCCACTCGCTGGGAGACGGGCAATAATAACACACGCTTACAAAGGAATTTATCATTACTACTATTATTATTGTTATGATCCAAACTCTCATGAATGAGGAACTGCTGCATTCAGTAAATATGAATGAATTATTGTGCTTTAAGGTACACCTGTAAACCACGCTGTTTTATAAAGATGTAGATTGACATTCGTTGATGGTGTTGACAGAGCGTCATAGACGGTTCTGTTCCTTCTCCGGCTTTGCTGTTATGATGTATTATTGTATATTAACGCTTGGCTTAGCTCTCGAGGGCAT
>NC_052308.1:15074886-15086751 GCF_016432855.1 Salvelinus namaycush
CATACTAAAGACGCACAAACATACACTGCCGCATGCATACTAAATAGAAACTCTGTACAGTACACAAGGTGAGCCAAGGTGCAGGGGCGACACACAGACGTCTCATTCTTGGTTCAGTATTGTTTGGCGTAGACATGTAACTCATTTATATTAAACTATTTCTTATTATTATCTGGAGAGAAGTACTGTACAAGCCTAACCTCTTTAGGAGTGGAGTTGATGTGTTTGTGTGCATTCTATTGGCGTGTGAATTTATGTGCTTATGTAACAGGTGTGTATGTGTATGTGAGCATGTATTTATGCATTCATGCTGGTTCGCATGTGTGTGTGCGTGGTACGTGCGTATGAGTGTGTGTGAAGGTGTGTGTGTTAGAGGAAGAGGATAAAGCCTCTCCGGCAGGGCCGTGGCTAGCTATTAGCTGTAGCTCTGAGAGGAACACTGAAACACTGAGGTCCAGGGAGACCTTCTGAGTCCCGCTCATACTGTACAGAGACCTCTCGCTGCCTCTGTGTGTGTGTGTGTGTGTGTGTGTGTGTGTGCGTGCGTGCGTGCGTGCGTGCGTGCGTGCGTGCGTGCGTGCGTGCGTGCGGAGGCTGTTTTTGCTCTCCTGTATGTTGACTCACTCTAAACAAAACATGACAGCTATTTTGGTTACTTTCCTCGGCTTGGATCTGTTTGGTTGGGTTAAATTAAGAGAAGAGGCCTACTGTGCTCTCACTCTGTGGTCAGGACGAAAAGTGTGAAATACACACAAACATACCAATAAAGTATGCTAATGGTATAATGGTTTTAAATATACTCATGTTGGATACAATTGGTATTAAGATCATTTAAGAAGCATTTTTGTGCTATCAAAATGTCACCCTATGTCACTTAAATGTCACCCTATATACCTAAATGTTACCCTATGTCACCTAAATGTCACCCTATATCACCTAAATGTCACCTTATGTCACCTAAATATCACCCTATATCACCTAAATGTCACCCTATATCACCTAAATGTCACCTTATGTCACCTAAATATCACTCTATATCACCTAAATGTCAACCTATATCACCTAAATGTCACCTTATGTCACCTAAATATCACTCTATATCACCTACATCTCAACCTATATCACCTAAATGTCACCCTATGTCACCTAAATGTCACCCTATATCACCTAAATGTCACCTAAATGTCAGCATATATCACCTAAATGTCAGCATATATCACCTAAATGTCAGCATATATCACCTAAATGTCACCCTATATCACCTAAATGTCACCTAAATGTCAGCATATATCACCTAAATGTCACCCTGTGTCACCTAAATGTCACCCTATGTCAGCTAAATGTCACCCTATGTCACCCAGTTCGCAGCTAGTTGTAATAAATGCCCCCTCCCAGGTCCATGATGTAGCAGCCACCCAAACTGTAACTGGAAGTGCAGTCATCTTCAGTATAATAAGGCCTGTGATGAGAGGAGAGCTCCAGTCTGCAGGCTCCTGAGGGCTCACTAAGAGAGTGAGGGCCTCAGCCGCAGAACAAAAGCATCTTTGTGAGTGATTGGAACCACATTTTCACCCTCCTCCCTCTCTCCTCTCCTCTCTTTCTCCCACTCTCCTCTCCCCAGTGACGCCAGACTATTCAAACCCATTGAAAACAATCAACGTCAAAAGTTTAAAATAATACTCCCCAAAACCTCCCTGTAGATATCTGCAGCACGTAGCGGCGGCCAGTCTCACACACACACACAGTATTGCCAACTCGCTTAGCTCTACCAAATTCTCACTTTTAACCTGACCTCCTCTTTCTAATTCTTGCACAGTCACTCTCTTTCTCTCTCCCTCTCTTGTCCCTTTCCCTTCCTTCCCTCCCTGTCCTCTCCTTCCATAATACACCCTTCCCCTGACTCCCTCTTTACCTTGCCCTCTCCCTGCCTGATGGAGGTCAGTGTGCTGTGTTGCATCTTCCTGTGTTATCTGTAGTGCTGAAAAAGAAGACCACCTCCAGGCGTTAGCCACCAGATGAGAACAACTGGCTTTCATGGTGTAAATCCTCAATCTTTAGAGCATTACTGTACCCCAAAACCTGTTTGCCAGACCTTTCCATACCTCATGTTGTTTATAGTAGAGCTGAGTCCATGGACCACTGTTGTGTAGACCCAGTTATATGCATTAAGAGAAATCTGCAGGCTTACATCCCAAATATATGGGAAAGTTTTCCACAGGGTAGTACAGTACAGTATATAAGCTGCATGGACATGTGGCTTGTCCAACATTTGAGCATACTGCCAAGAGTCCAGACCCTATCTAGGCCAACCTGGTGTAATATATTAACAAGTAGTCTGATCCTATATCTGTTTAGCTGCCTGCCGGTAGCAGCTCCCTGTGCTGTGTTTTATGTTTCATCCCCTGGAAAGGGATTTGATCGGAGAAGGCAGAGGTGTGGAATTTTTCGGGCCAGTGAGATATTTGGCTGGCTGCCAGATGATGAGCTGGCGTATTGAGCCGCAAATGGCAACACATCATATCTCAGGAGTAAGGCAGGAAAATGTCCCATGCGATCTGACCAGGAAAAGGTCTGAGACCAGGAGTTTTACCCGGTCAGAGTCATGGTGTCAGGAAAAACTCCTGGCCCCAATCATGTGGTGCAGACCAGAGAGGAGTGTGATAATAGAGTTAAACACACCCTATTGTGGAACAGTAATCAGACCGTGTGGACCCAACTGCTGTTTGGCAGCTCTCAAACATTGTCACGTTACCATAGTAAAGGCTTGTGTTGGATCAGTTGAGTATGCACTGTGTATCTCTCTCGTTACCATAGTAAAGGCTTGTGTTGGATCAGTTGAGTATGCACTGTGTATCTCTCTCGTTACCATAGTTAAGGCTTGTGTTGGATCAGTTGAGTATGCACTGTGTATCTCTCTCGTTACCGTAGTAAAGGCTTGTGTTGGATCAGTTGAGTATGCACTGTGTATCTCTCACGTTACTATAGTAAAGGCTTGTGTTGGATCAGTTGAGTATGCACTGTGTATCTCTCTCGTTACCATAGTAAAGGCTTGTGTTGGATCAGTTGAGTATGCACTGTGTATCTCTCTCGTTACCATAGTAAAGGCTTGTGTTGGAGCAGTTGAGTATGCACTGTGTATCTCTCTCGTTACCGTAGTAAAGGCTTGTGTTGGATCAGTTGAGTATGCACTGTGTATCTCTCTCGTTACCATAGTAAAGGCTTGTGTTGGATCAGTTGAGTATGCACTGTGTATCTCTCTCGTTACCATAGTAAAGGCTTGTGTTGGATCAGTTGAGTATGCACTGTGTATCTCTCTCGTTACCATAGTAAAGGCTTGTGTTGGATCAGTTGAGTATGCACTGTGTATCTCTCACGTTACCATAGTAAAGGCTTGTGTTGGAGCAGTTGAGTATGCACTGTGTATCTCTCACGTTACTATAGTAAAGGCTTGTGTTGGATCAGTTGAGTATGCACTGTGTATCTCTCTCGTTACCATAGTAAAGGCTTGTGTTGGATCAGTTGAGTATGCACTGTGTATCTCTCACGTTACTATAGTAAAGGCTTGTGTTGGAGCAGTTGAGTATGCACTGTGTATCTCTCTCGTTACCGTAGTAAAGGCTTGTGTTGGATCAGTTGAGTATGCACTGTGTATCTCTCACGTTACTATAGTAAAGGCTTGTGTTGGATCAGTTGAGTATACACTGTGTATCTCTCTCATTACCATAGTAAATGCTTGTGTTGGAGCAGTTGAGTATGCACTGTGTATCTCTCTCGTTACCATAGTAAAGGCTTGTGTTGGATCAGTTGAGTATGCACTGTGTATCTCTCACGTTACCATAGTAAAGGCTTGTGTTGGAGCAGTTGAGTATGCACTGTGTATCGCTCTCGTTACTATAGTAAAGGCATGTGTTGGATTAGTTGAGTATGCACTGTGTATCTCTCTCGTTACCATAGTAAAGGCTTGTGTTGGATCAGTTGAGTATGCACTGTGTATCTCTCTCGTTACCATAGTAAAGGCCTGTGTTGGATCAGTTGAGTATGCACTGTGTATCTCTCACGTTACTATAGTAAAGGCTTGTGTTGGAGCAGTTGAGTATGCACTGTGTATCTCTCTCGTTACCGTAGTTAAGGCTTGTGTTGGATCAGTTGAGTATGCACTGTGTATCTCTCACGTTACCATAGTAAAGGCTTGTGTTGGATCAGTTGAGTATGCACTGTGTATCTCTCTCGTTACCATAGTAAAGGCTTGTGTTGGAGCAGTTGAGTATGCACTGTGTATCTCTCACGTTACTATAGTAAAGGCTTGTGTTGGATCAGTTGAGTACGCACTGTGTATCTCTCTCGTTACTATAGTAAAGGCTTGTGTTGGATTAGTTGAGTATGCACTGTGTATCTCTCTCGTTACCATAGTAAAGGCTTGTGTTGGATCAGTTGAGTATGCACTGTGTATCTCTCTCGTTACCATAGTAAAGGCCTGTGTTGGATCAGTTGAGTATGCACTGTGTATCTCTCACGTTACTATAGTAAAGGCTTGTGTTGGATCAGTTGAGTACGCACTGTGTATCTCTCTCGTTACTGTAGTAAAGGCTTGTGTTGGATCAGTTGAGTATGCACTGTGTATCTCTCACGTTACCATAGTAAAGGCTTGTGTTGGATCAGTTGAGTATGCACTGTGTATCTCTCTCGTTACCATAGTAAAGGCTTGTGTTGGAGCAGTTGAGTATGCACTGTGTATCTCTCACGTTACTATAGTAAAGGCTTGTGTTGGATCAGTTGAGTATGCACTGTGTATCTCTCTCGTTACCGTAGTAAAGGCTTGTGTTGGATCAGTTGAGTATGCACTGTGTATCTCTCACATTACTATAGTAAAGGCTTGTGTTGGATCAGTTGAGTATGCACTGTGTATCTCTCACGTTACTATAGTAAAGGCTTGTGTTGGATCAGTTGAGTATGCACTGTGTATCTCTCACATTACTATAGTAAAGGCTTGTGTTGGATCAGTTGAGTATGCACTGTGTATCTCTCACGTTACTATAGTAAAGGCTTGTGTTGGATCAGTTGAGTATGCACTGTGTATCTCTCTCGTTACCATAGTAAAGGCTTGTGTTGGAGCAGTTGAGTATTGACTGTGTATCTCTCTCGTTACCATAGTAAAGGCTTGTGTTGGATCAGTTGAGTATGCACTGTGTATCTCTCTCGTTACCATAGTAAAGGCTTGTGTTGGATCAGTTGAGTATGCACTGTGTATCTCTCTCGTTACCATAGTAAAGGCTTGTGTTGGATCAGTTGAGTATGCACTGTGTATCTCTCACGTTACCATAGTAAAGGCTTGTGTTGGAGCAGTTGAGTATGCACTGTGTATCTCTCACGTTACTATAGTAAAGGCTTGTGTTGGATCAGTTGAGTATGCACTGTGTATCTCTCACGTTACTATAGTAAAGGCTTGTGTTGGATCAGTTGAGTATACACTGTGTATCTCTCTCGTTACCATAGTAAATGCTTGTGTTGGAGCAGTTGAGTATGCACTGTGTATCTCTCTCGTTACCATAGTAAAGGCTTGTGTTGGATCAGTTGAGTATGCACTGTGTATCTCTCACGATACCATAGTAAAGGCTTGTGTTGGAGCAGTTGAGTATGCACTGTGTATCTCTCTCGTTACCATAGTAAAGGCTTGTGTTGGATTAGTTGAGTATGCACTGTGTATCTCTCTCGTTACCATAGTAAAAGATTGTGTTGGATCAGTTGAGTATGCACTGTGTTTCTCTCTCGTTACCATAGTAAAGGCCTGTGTTGGATCAGTTGAGTATTCACTGTGTATCTCTCACGTTACTATAGTAAAGGCTTGTGTTGGATCAGTTGAGTATGCACTGTGTATCTCTCTCGTTACCGTAGTAAAGGCTTGTGTTGGATCAGTTGAGTATGCACTGTGTATCTCTCACGTTACTATAGTAAAGGCTTGTGTTGGATCAGTTGAGTATGCACTGTGTATCTCTCTCGTTACCATAGTAAAGGCTTGTGTTGGATCAGTTGAGTATGCACTGTGTATCTCTCTCGTTACCATAATAAAGGCTTGTGTTGGATCAGTTGAGTATGCACTGTGTATCTCTCTCGTTACCATAGTAAAGGCTTGTGTTGGATCAGTTGAGTATGCACTGTGTATCTCTCTCGTTACCATAGTAAAGGCTTGTGTTGGATCAGTTGAGTATGCACTGTGTATCTCTCACGTTACCATAGTAAAGGCTTGTGTTGGAGCAGTTGAGTATGCACTGTGTATCTCTCACGTTACTATAGTAAAGGCTTGTGTTGGATCAGTTGAGTATGCACTGTGTATCTCTCTCATTACCATAGTAAAGGCTTGTGTTGGATCCGTTGAGTATGCACTGTGTATCTCTCACGTTACTATAGTAAAGGCTTGTGTTGGATCAGTTGAGTATGCACTGTGTATCTCTCACGTTACTATAGTAAAGGCTTGTATTGGATCAGTTGAGTATACACTGTGTATCTCTCTCGTTACCGTAGTAAAGGCTTGTGTTGGATCAGTTGAGTATGCACTGTGTATCTCTCACGTTACTATAGTAAAGGCTTGTGTTGGATCAGTTGAGTATACACTGTGTATCTCTCTCGTTACCGTAGTAAAGGCTTGTGTTGGATCAGTTGAGTATGCACTGTGTATCTCTCTTGTTACCATAGTAAAGGCTTGTGTTGGATCAGTTGAGTATGCACTGTGTATCTCTCTCGTTACCATAGTAAAGGCTTGTGTTGGATCAGTTGAGTATGCACTGTGTATCTCTCTCGTTACCATAGTAAAGGCTTGTGTTGGATCAGTTGAGTATGCACTGTGTATCTCTCACGTTACCATAGTAAAGGCTTGTGTTGGAGCAGTTGAGTATGCACTGTGTATCTCTCACGTTACTATAGTAAAGGCTTGTGTTGGATCAGTTGAGTATGCACTGTGTATCTCTCTCGTTACCATAGTAAAGGCTTGTGTTGGATCAGTTGAGTATGCACTGTGTATCTCTCACGTTACTATAGTAAAGGCTTGTGTTGGAGCAGTTGAGTATGCACTGTGTATCTCTCTCGTTACCGTAGTAAAGGCTTGTGTTGCATCAGTTGAGTATGCACTGTGTATCTCTCACGTTACTATAGTAAAGGCTTGTGTTGGATCAGTTGAGTATACACTGTGTATCTCTCTCATTACCATAGTAAATGCTTGTGTTGGAGCAGTTGAGTATGCACTGTGTATCTCTCTCGTTACCATAGTAAAGGCTTGTGTTGGATTAGTTGAGTATGCACTGTGTATCTCTCACGTTACCATAGTAAAGGCTTGTGTTGGATCAGTTGAGTATGCACTGTGTATCTCTCACGTTACCATAGTAAAGGCTTATGTTGGAGCAGTTGAGTATGCACTGTGTATCTCTCACGTTACTATAGTAAAGGCTTGTGTTGGATCAGTTGAGTATGCACTGTGTATCTCTCACGTTACTATAGTAAAGGCTTGTGTTGGATCAGTTGAGTATACACTGTGTATCTCTCTCGTTACCATAGTAAATGCTTGTGTTGGAGCAGTTGAGTATGCACTGTGTATCTCTCTCGTTACCATAGTAAAGGCTTGTGTTGGATCAGTTGAGTATGCACTGTGTATCTCTCTCGTTACCATAGTAAAGGCTTGTGTTGGATCAGTTGAGTATGCACTGTGTATCTCTCTTGTTACCATAGTAAAGGCTTGTGTTGGATCAGTTGAGTATGCACTGTGTATCTCTCACGTTACCATAGTAAAGGCTTGTGTTGGAGCAGTTGAGTATGCACTGTGTATCTCTCACGTTACTATAGTAAAGGCTTGTGTTGGATCAGTTGAGTATGCACTGTGTATCTCTCTCATTACCATAGTAAAGGCTTGTGTTGGATCAGTTGAGTATGCACTGTGTATCTCTCACGTTACTATAGTAAAGGCTTGTGTTGGAGCAGTTGAGTATGCACTGTGTATCTCTCTCGTTACCGTAGTAAAGGCTTGTGTTGGATCAGTTGAGTATGCACTGTGTATCTCTCACGTTACTATAGTAAAGGCTTGTGTTGGATCAGTTGAGTATACACTGTGTATCTCTCTCGTTACCGTAGTAAAGGCTTGTGTTGGATCAGTTGAGTATGCACTGTGTATCTCTCTCGTTACCATAGTAAAGGCTTGTGTTGGATCAGTTGAGTATGCACTGTGTATCTCTCTCGTTACCATAGTAAAGGCTTGTGTTGGATCAGTTGAGTATGCACTGTGTATCTCTCTCGTTACCATAGTAAAGGCTTGTGTTGGATCAGTTGAGTATGCACTGTGTATCTCTCACGTTACCATAGTAAAGGCTTGTGTTGGAGCAGTTGAGTATGCACTGTGTATCTCTCACGTTACTATAGTAAAGGCTTGTGTTGGATCAGTTGAGTATGCACTGTGTATCTCTCTCGTTACCATAGTAAAGGCTTGTGTTGGATCAGTTGAGTATGCACTGTGTATCTCTCACGTTACTATAGTAAAGGCTTGTGTTGGAGCAGTTGAGTATGCACTGTGTATCTCTCTCGTTACCGTAGTAAAGGCTTGTGTTGGATCAGTTGAGTATGCACTGTGTATCTCTCACGTTACTATAGTAAAGGCTTGTGTTGGATCAGTTGAGTATACACTGTGTATCTCTCTCATTACCATAGTAAATGCTTGTGTTGGAGCAGTTGAGTATGCACTGTGTATCTCTCTCGTTACCATAGTAAAGGCTTGTGTTGGATCAGTTGAGTATGCACTGTGTATCTCTCACGTTACCATAGTAAAGGCTTGTGTTGGATCAGTTGAGTATGCACTGTGTATCTCTCACGTTACCATAGTAAAGGCTTGTGTTGGAGCAGTTGAGTATGCACTGTGTATCTCTCACGTTACTATAGTAAAGGCTTGTGTTGGATCAGTTGAGTATGCACTGTGTATCTCTCACGTTACTATAGTAAAGGCTTGTGTTGGATCAGTTGAGTATACACTGTGTATCTCTCTCGTTACCATAGTAAATGCTTGTGTTGGAGCAGTTGAGTATGCACTGTGTATCTCTCTCGTTACCATAGTAAAGGCTTGTGTTGGATCAGTTGAGTATGCACTGTGTATCTCTCACGATACCATAGTAAAGGCTTGTGTTGGATCAGTTGAGTATGCACTGTGTATCTCTCACGTTACCATAGTAAAGGCTTGTGTTGGAGCAGTTGAGTATGCACTGTGTATCTCTCACGTTACTATAGTAAAGGCTTGTGTTGGATCAGTTGAGTATGCACTGTGTATCTCTCACGTTACTATAGTAAAGGCTTGTGTTTGATCAGTTGAGTATACACTGTGTATCTCTCTCGTTACCATAGTAAATGCTTGTGTTGGAGCAGTTGAGTATGCACTGTGTATCTCTCTCGTTACCATAGTAAAGGCTTGTGTTGGATCAGTTGAGTATGCACTGTGTATCTCTCACGATACCATAGTAAAGGCTTGTGTTGGAGCAGTTGAGTATGCACTGTGTATCTCTCTCGTTACTATAGTAAAGGCTTGTGTTGGATTAGTTGAGTATGCACTGTGTATCTCTCTCGTTACCATAGTAAAAGATTGTGTTGGATCAGTTGAGTATGCACTGTGTTTCTCTCTCGTTACCATAGTAAAGGCCTGTGTTGGATCAGTTGAGTATGCACTGTGTATCTCTCACGTTACTATAGTAAAGGCTTGTGTTGGATCAGTTGAGTATGCACTGTGTATCTCTCTCGTTACCGTAGTAAAGGCTTGTGTTGGATCAGTTGAGTATGCACTGTGTATCTCTCACGTTACTATAGTAAAGGCTTGTGTTGGATCAGTTGAGTATGCACTGTGTATCTCTCTCGTTACTATAGTAAAGGCTTGTGTTGGATCAGTTGAGTATGCACTGTGTATCTCTCTCGTTACCATAGTAAAGGCTTGTGTTGGATCAGTTGAGTATGCACTGTGTATCTCTCTCGTTACCATAGTAAAGGCTTGTGTTGGATCAGTTGAGTATGCACTGTGTATCTCTCTCGTTACCATAGTAAAGGCTTGTGTTGGATCAGTTGAGTATGCACTGTGTATCTCTCTCGTTACCATAGTAAAGGCTTGTGTTGGATCAGTTGAGTATGCACTGTGTATCTCTCACGTTACCATAGTAAAGGCTTGTGTTGGAGCAGTTGAGTATGCACTGTGTATCTCTCACGTTACTATAGTAAAGGCTTGTGTTGGATCAGTTGAGTATGCACTGGTATCTCTCCCGTTACATAGTAAAGGCTTGTGTTGGATCAGTGAGTATGCACTGTGTATCTCTCTACGTTACTATAGTAAAGGCTTGTGTTGGATCAGTTGAGTATGCACTGTGTATCTCTCATCGTTACCTATAGTAAAGGCTTGTGTTGGATCAGTTGAGTATGCACTGTGTATCTCTCTCGTTACCATAGTAAAGGCTTGTGTTGGATCAGTTGAGTATGCACTGTGTATCTCTCTCGTTACTATAGTAAAGGCTTGTGTTGGATCAGTTGAGTATGCACTGTGTATCTCTCACGATACCATAGTAAAGGCTTGTGTTGGATCAGTTGAGTATGCACTGTGTATCTCTCTCGTTACTATAGTAAAGGCTTGTGTTGGATCAGTTGAGTATGCACTGTGTATCTCTCTCGTTACTATAGTAAAGGCTTGTGTTGGATCAGTTGAGTATGCACTGTGTATCTCTCTCGTTACCATAGTAAAGGCTTGTGTTGGATCAGTTGAGTATGCACTGTGTATCTCTCACGTTACTATAGTAAAGGCTTGTGTTGGATCAGTTGAGTATGCACTGTGTATCTCTCTCGTTACCGTAGTAAAGGCTTGTGTTGGATCAGTTGAGTATGCACTGTGTATCTCTCACGTTACCATAGTAAAGGCTTGTGTTGGATCAGTTGAGTATGCACTGTGTATCTCTCTCGTTACCATAGTAAAGGCTTGTGTTGGATCAGTTGAGTATGCACTGTGTATCTCTCTCGTTACCATAGTAAAGGCTTGTGTTGGATCAGTTGAGTATGCACTGTGTATCTCTCTACGTTACCATAGTAAAGGCTTGTGTTGGATCAGTTGAGTATGCACTGTGTATCTCTCACGTTACCATAGTAAAGGCTTGTGTTGGATCAGTTGAGTATGCACTGTGTATCTCTCTCAGTTACCATAGTAAAGGCTTGTGTTGGATCAGTTGAGTATGCACTGTGTATCTCTCACGTTACTATAGTAAAGGCTTGTGTTGGAGCAGTTGAGTATGCACTGTGTATCTCTCTCGTTACCGTAGTAAAGGCTTGTGTTGGATCAGTTGAGTATGCACTGTGTATCTCTCACGTTACTATAGTAAAGGCTTGTGTTGGATCAGTTGAGTATACACTGTGTATCTCTCTCGTTACCGTAGTAAAGGCTTGTGTTGGATCAGTTGAGTATGCACTGTGTATCTCTCTCGTTACCATAGTAAAGGCTTGTGTTGGATCAGTTGAGTATGCACTGTGTATCTCTCTCGTTACCATAGTAAAGGCTTGTGTTGGATCAGTTGAGTATGCACTGTGTATCTCTCTCGTTACCATAGTAAAGGCTTGTGTTGGATCAGTTGAGTATGCACTGTGTATCTCTCACGTTACCATAGTAAAGGCTTGTGTTGGATCAGTTGAGTATGCACTGTGTATCTCTCACGTTACTATAGTAAAGGCTTGTGTTGGATCAGTTGAGTATGCACTGTGTATCTCTCTCGTTACCATAGTAAAGGCTTGTGTTGGAGCAGTTGAGTATGCACTGTGTATCTCTCACGTTACTATAGTAAAGGCGCCCTTTCTCGGAACACGAAACGTGTTCTCCGTAGC
>NC_052308.1:15086851-15161851 GCF_016432855.1 Salvelinus namaycush
AGGTTTGTGGAATTAGAGTGAGTATGCAGTGTATCTCGTCTCGTTTAGCATAGTTAAAGGCTGTGGCATCTCAGTTGAAGACATTTCCAAAGTGGATTGTGACATACCCGATGTTGACAATATATTGGTGGTTGGACTGTTGTACTCAGTTGTTTGAGACTCCATTGGGGTAGTGATGGTTGTGCTTTGGGTTTGATTTACAGTTACGTCTTGTCCTGTAATAACAGGGTAGGATGTTATATGTGTAGTGGAGGGGAACGTCAATGATTCAGTTGTCTTCGGAGAGTTTGTAGTTGTGAATAGTGTGGACAGATTACCTTCTGGGGTTAAGACCATATCTGTAATTTCCATTGAAGTTTGCCTTGTACTTGTGGACACAATGTCTTCACTTGTCATCTCTGTTGAAGATATTTCCAAAGTCGATTGTGACATACTTGATGTTGACAATCTATTGTTGGTAGGGCTCGTATGTTGAGTTCTGTGAGATTCCATTGATGTGGGTATTGATGTGCCTTGGGTTTGCATTGCAGTTCCCTTTTCTGTTGTAATAGGAGGTTGGAATGTTATGTCTGGAGTGGAGGAGGACGTCACTGATTCCATTGTTTTTGTAGAATTTGTAGTTGTGAATGATGTGGAAAGATTATCTTCTGCAGTTGAGACCACAGCTGTACTTTCCATTGACGATTGGCTTGTTCTTGTTGACCCGTGTTCTCCAGTAGCCATCTCAGTTGAAGACATTTCCAAAGTGGATTGTGACATACCCGATGTTGACAATATGTTGGTGGTTGGACTGTTGTACTCAGTTGTTTGAGACTCCATTGGGGTAGTGATGGTTGTGCTTTGGGTTTGATTTACAGTTATGTCTTGTCTTGTAAAAACAGGTAAGGATGGTATATGTGTAGTGGAGGGTGACTTCAATGATTCGGTTATCTTTGGAGAGTTTGTAGTTGTGAATGGTGTAGAAATATGATCTTCTGCAGTCGAGACCACAGCTGTACTTTCCATTGAAGGATGGCTTGTGGAACCATGTTCTTTAGTAGACATCTCAATTGAAGACATCTCAGAAGTGGATTGTGAAATTCCTGAAGTTGACAATTTGTTGGTGGTTGGACTGGTTTCTTGAGTTGTTTGAGACTCCATTGAGGTTGAGATTGATGTGCTTTGGGTTTGATTTACAGTTACGTCTTGTTCTGTAATAACAGGGTAGGATGTTATATGTGTAGTGGAGGGGGACGTCAATGATTCAGTTGTCTTTGGAGAGTTTGTAGTTGTGAATGGTGTGGACAGATTACCTTCTGGGGTTGAGACCATATCTGTAATTTCCATTGAAGTTTGCCTTGTACTTGTGGAACCAATGTCTTCACTTGTCATCTCTGTTGAAGATATTTCCAAAGTCGATTGTGACATACTTGATGTTGACAATCTATTGTTGGTTGGACTCGTATGTTGAGTCCTGTGAGACTCCATTGATGTGGGGATTGATGTGCTTTGGGTTTGCGTTGCAGTTCCCTTTTCTGTTGTAATAGGAGGATGGAATGTTATGTCAATAGTGGAGGAGGACATCACTGATTCCATTGTCTTTGTGGAATTTGTAGTTGTGAATGATGTGGAAAGATTATCTTCTGCAGTTGAGACCACAGCTGTACTTTCCATTGACGATTGGCTTGTTCTTGTTGACCCGTGTTCTCCAGTAGCCATCTCAGTTGAAGACATTTCCAAAGTGGATTGTGACATACCCGATGTTGACAATATATTGGTGGTTGGACTGTTGTACTCAGTTGTTTGAGACTCCATTGGGGTAGTGATGGTTGTGCTTTGGGTTTGATTTACATCTACGTCTTGTCCTGTAATAACAGGGTAGGATGTTATATGTGTAGTGGAGGGGAACGTCAATGATTCAGTTGTCTTCGGAGAGTTTGTAGTTGTGAATAGTGTGGACAGATTACCTTCTGGGGTTAAGACCATATCTGTAATTTCCATTGACGTTTGCCTTGTACTTGTGGACACAATGTCTTCACTTGTCATCTCTGTTGAAGATATTTCCAAAGTCGATTGTGACATACTTGATGTTGACAATCTATTGTTGGTTGGACTCGTATGTTGAGTCCTGTGAGACTCCATTGATGTGGGGATTGATGTGCTTTGGGTTTGCGTTGCAGTTCCCTTTTCTGTTGTAATAGGAGGATGGAATGTTATGTCTATAGTGGAGGAGGACATCACTGATTCCATTGTCTTTGTGGAATTTGTAGTTGTGAATGATGTGGAAAGATTATCTTCTGCAGTTGAGACCACAGCTGTACTTTCCATTGACGATTGGCTTGTTCTTGTTGACCCGTGTTCTCCAGTAGCCATCTCAGTTGAAGACATTTCCAAAGTGGATTGTGACATACCCGATGTTGACAATATATTGGTGGTTGGACTGTTGTACTCAGTTGTTTGAGACTCCATTGGGGTAGTGATGGTTGTGCTTTGGGTTTGATTTACAGTTACGTCTTGTTCTGTAATAACAGGGTAGGATGTTATATGTGTAGTGGAGGGTGACTTCAATGATTCGGTTATCTTTGGAGAGTTTGTAGTTGTGAATGGTGTGGACAGATTACCTTCTGGGGTTGAGACCATATCTGTAATTTCCATTGAAGTTTGCATTGTACTTGTGGACACAATGTCTTCACTTGTCATCTCTGTTGAAGATATTTCCAAAGTCGATTGTGACATACTTGATGTTGACAATCTATTGTTGGTTGGACTCGTATGTTGAGTTCTGTGAGATTCCATTGATGTGGGGATTGATGTGCTTTGGGTTTGCGTTGCAGTTCCCTTTTCTGTTGTAATAGGAGGTTGGAATGTTATGTCTGGAGTGGAGGAGGACGTCACTGATTCCATTGTTTTTGTAGAATTTGTAGTTGTGAATGATGTGGAAAGATTATCTTCTGCAGTTGAGACCACAGCTGTACTTTCCATTGACGATTGGCTTGTTCTTGTTGACCCGTGTTCTCCAGTAGCCATCTCAGTTGAAGACATTTCCAAAGTGGATTGTGACATACCCGATGTTGACAATATATTGGTGGTTGGACTGTTGTACTCAGTTGTTTGAGACTCCATTGGGGTAGTGATGGTTGTGCTTTGGGTTTGATTTACAGTTACGTCTTGTCCTGTAATAACAGGGTAGGATGTTATATGTGTAGTGGAGGGGAACGTCAATGATTCAGTTGTCTTCGGAGAGTTTGTAGTTGTGAATAGTGTGGACAGATTACCTTCTGGGGTTAAGACCATATCTGTAATTTCCATTGAAGTTTGCCTTGTACTTGTGGACCCAATATCTTCACTTGTCATCTCTGTTGAAGATATTTCCAAAGTCGATTGTGACATACTTGATGTTGACAATCTATTGTTGGTTGGACTCGTATGTTGAGTCCTGTGAGACTCCATTGATGTGGGGATTGATGTGCTTTGGGTTTGCGTTGCAGTTCCCTTTTCTGTTGTAATAGGAGGTTGGAATGTTATGTCTGGAGTGGAGGAGGACGTCACTGATTCCATTGTCTTTGTAGAATTTGTAGTTGTAAATGATGTGGAAAGATTATCTTCTGCTGCATTTGAGACCACAGCTGTACTTTCCATTGACGATTGGCTTGTTCTTGTTGACCCGTGTTCTCCAGTAGCCATCTCAGTTGAAGACATTTCCAAAGTGGATTGTGACATACCCGATGTTGACAATATGTTGGTGGTTGGACTGTTGTACTCAGTTGTTTGAGACTCCATTGGGGTAGTGATGGTTGTGCTTTGGGTTTGATTTACAGTTATGTCTTGTCTTGTAAAAACAGGTAAGGATGTTATATGTGTAGTGGAGGGTGACTTCAATGATTCGGTTATCTTTGGAGAGTTTGTAGTTGTGAATGGTGTAGAAATATAATCTTCTGCAGTTGAGACCACAGCTGTACTTTCCATTGAAGGATGGCTTGTGGAACCATGTTCTTTAGTAGACATCTCAATTGTAGACATATCAGAAGTGGATTGTGACATTCCTGAAGTTGACAATTTGTTGGTGGTTGGACTGGTGTCTTGAGTTGTTTGAGACTCCATTGAGGTAGGGATTGATGTGCTTTGGGTTTGATTTACAGTTACGTCTTGTCCTGTAATAACAGGGTAGGATGTTATATGTGTAGTGGAGGGGGACGTCAATGATTCAGTTGTCTTCGGAGAGTTTGTAGTTGTGAATGGTGTGGACAGATTACCTTCTGGGGTTGAGACCATATCTGTAATTTCCATTGAAGTTTGCCTTGTACTTGTGGACACAATGTCTTCACTTGTCATCTCTGTTGAAGATATTTCCAAAGTCGATTGTGACATACTTGATGTTGACAATCTATTGTTGGTTGGACTCGTATGTTGAGTCCTGTGAGACTCCATTGATGTGGGGATTGATGTGCTTTGGGTTTGCGTTGCAGTTCCCTTTTCTGTTGTAATAGGAGGTTGGAATGTTATGTCTGGAGTGGAGGAGGACGTCACTGATTCCATTGTCTTTGTAGAATTTGTAGTTGTAAATGATGTGGAAAGATTATCTTCTGCTGCATTTGAGACCACAGCTGTACTTTCCATTGACGATTGGCTGGTTCTTGTTGACCCGTGTTCTCCAGTAGCCATCTCAGTTGAAGACATTTCCAAAGTGGATTGTGACATACCCGATGTTGACAATATGTTGGTGGTTGGACTGTTGTACTCAGTTGTTTGAGACTCCATTGGGGTAGTGATGGTTGTGCTTTGGGTTTGATTTACATCTACGTCTTGTCCTGTAATAACAGGGTAGGATGTTATATGTGTAGTGGAGGGGAACGTCAATGATTCAGTTGTCTTCGGAGAGTTTGTAGTTGTGAATAGTGTGGACAGATTACCTTCTGGGGTTAAGACCATATCTGTAATTTCCATTGACGTTTGCCTTGTACTTGTGGACACAATGTCTTCACTTGTCATCTCTGTTGAAGATATTTCCAAAGTCGATTGTGACATACTTGATGTTGACAATCTATTGTTGGTTGGACTCGTATGTTGAGTCCTGTGAGACTCCATTGATGTGGGGATTGATGTGCTTTGGGTTTGCGTTGCAGTTCCCTTTTCTGTTGTAATAGGAGGATGGAATGTTATGTCTATAGTGGAGGAGGACATCACTGATTCCATTGTCTTTGTGGAATTTGTAGTTGTGAATGATGTGGAAAGATTATCTTCTGCAGTTGAGACCACAGCTGTACTTTCCATTGACGATTGGCTTGTTCTTGTTGACCCGTGTTCTCCAGTAGCCATCTCAGTTGAAGACATTTCCAAAGTGGATTGTGACATACCCGATGTTGACAATATATTGGTGGTTGGACTGTTGTACTCAGTTGTTTGAGACTCCATTGGGGTAGTGATGGTTGTGCTTTGGGTTTGATTTACAGTTACGTCTTGTTCTGTAATAACAGGGTAGGATGTTATATGTGTAGTGGAGGGTGACTTCAATGATTCGGTTATCTTTGGAGAGTTTGTAGTTGTGAATGGTGTGGACAGATTACCTTCTGGGGTTGAGACCATATCTGTAATTTCCATTGAAGTTTGCATTGTACTTGTGGACACAATGTCTTCACTTGTCATCTCTGTTGAAGATATTTCCAAAGTCGATTGTGACATACTTGATGTTGACAATCTATTGTTGGTTGGACTCGTATGTTGAGTTCTGTGAGATTCCATTGATGTGGGGATTGATGTGCTTTGGGTTTGCGTTGCAGTTCCCTTTTCTGTTGTAATAGGAGGTTGGAATGTTATGTCTGGAGTGGAGGAGGACGTCACTGATTCCATTGTTTTTGTAGAATTTGTAGTTGTGAATGATGTGGAAAGATTATCTTCTGCAGTTGAGACCACAGCTGTACTTTCCATTGACGATTGGCTTGTTCTTGTTGACCCGTGTTCTCCAGTAGCCATCTCAGTTGAAGACATTTCCAAAGTGGATTGTGACATACCCGATGTTGACAATATATTGGTGGTTGGACTGTTGTACTCAGTTGTTTGAGACTCCATTGGGGTAGTGATGGTTGTGCTTTGGGTTTGATTTACAGTTACGTCTTGTCCTGTAATAACAGGGTAGGATGTTATATGTGTAGTGGAGGGGAACGTCAATGATTCAGTTGTCTTCGGAGAGTTTGTAGTTGTGAATAGTGTGGACAGATTACCTTCTGGGGTTAAGACCATATCTGTAATTTCCATTGAAGTTTGCCTTGTACTTGTGGACCCAATATCTTCACTTGTCATCTCTGTTGAAGATATTTCCAAAGTCGATTGTGACATACTTGATGTTGACAATCTATTGTTGGTTGGACTCGTATGTTGAGTCCTGTGAGACTCCATTGATGTGGGGATTGATGTGCTTTGGGTTTGCGTTGCAGTTCCCTTTTCTGTTGTAATAGGAGGTTGGAATGTTATGTCTGGAGTGGAGGAGGACGTCACTGATTCCATTGTCTTTGTAGAATTTGTAGTTGTAAATGATGTGGAAAGATTATCTTCTGCTGCATTTGAGACCACAGCTGTACTTTCCATTGACGATTGGCTTGTTCTTGTTGACCCGTGTTCTCCAGTAGCCATCTCAGTTGAAGACATTTCCAAAGTGGATTGTGACATACCCGATGTTGACAATATGTTGGTGGTTGGACTGTTGTACTCAGTTGTTTGAGACTCCATTGGGGTAGTGATGGTTGTGCTTTGGGTTTGATTTACAGTTATGTCTTGTCTTGTAAAAACAGGTAAGGATGTTATATGTGTAGTGGAGGGTGACTTCAATGATTCGGTTATCTTTGGAGAGTTTGTAGTTGTGAATGGTGTAGAAATATAATCTTCTGCAGTTGAGACCACAGCTGTACTTTCCATTGAAGGATGGCTTGTGGAACCATGTTCTTTAGTAGACATCTCAATTGTAGACATATCAGAAGTGGATTGTGACATTCCTGAAGTTGACAATTTGTTGGTGGTTGGACTGGTGTCTTGAGTTGTTTGAGACTCCATTGAGGTAGGGATTGATGTGCTTTGGGTTTGATTTACAGTTACGTCTTGTCCTGTAATAACAGGGTAGGATGTTATATGTGTAGTGGAGGGGGACGTCAATGATTCAGTTGTCTTCGGAGAGTTTGTAGTTGTGAATGGTGTGGACAGATTACCTTCTGGGGTTGAGACCATATCTGTAATTTCCATTGAAGTTTGCCTTGTACTTGTGGACACAATGTCTTCACTTGTCATCTCTGTTGAAGATATTTCCAAAGTCGATTGTGACATACTTGATGTTGACAATCTATTGTTGGTTGGACTCGTATGTTGAGTCCTGTGAGACTCCATTGATGTGGGGATTGATGTGCTTTGGGTTTGCGTTGCAGTTCCCTTTTCTGTTGTAATAGGAGGTTGGAATGTTATGTCTGGAGTGGAGGAGGACGTCACTGATTCCATTGTCTTTGTAGAATTTGTAGTTGTAAATGATGTGGAAAGATTATCTTCTGCTGCATTTGAGACCACAGCTGTACTTTCCATTGACGATTGGCTGGTTCTTGTTGACCCGTGTTCTCCAGTAGCCATCTCAGTTGAAGACATTTCCAAAGTGGATTGTGACATACCCGATGTTGACAATATGTTGGTGGTTGGACTGTTGTACTCAGTTGTTTGAGACTCCATTGGGGTAGTGATGGTTGTGCTTTGGGTTTGATTTACAGATACGTCTTGTCTTGTAAAAACAGGTAAGGATGTTATATGTGTAGTAGAGGGGGACGTCAATGATTCAGTTGTCTTCGGAGAGTTTGTAGTTGTGAATGGTGTAGAAATATGATCTTCTGCAGTTGAGACCACAGCTGTACTCTCCATTGAAGGATGGCTTGTGGAACCATGTTCTTTAGTAGACATCTCAATTGAAGACATCTCAGAAGTGGATTGTGACATTCCTGAAGTTGACAATTTGTTGGTGGTTGGACTGGTGTCTTGAGTTGTTTGAGACTCCATTGAGGTAGGGATTGATGTGCTTTGGGTTTGATTTACAGTTACGTCTTGTCCTGTAATAACAGGGTAGGATGTTATATGTGTAGTGGAGGGGGACGTCAATGATTCAGTTGTCTTCGGAGAGTTTGTAGTTGTGAATGGTGTGGACAGATTACCTTCTGGGGTTGAGACCATATCTGTAATTTCCATTGAAGTTTGCCTTGTACTTGTGGAACCAATGTCTTCACTTGTCATCTCTGTTGAAGATATTTCCAAAGTCGATTGTGACATACTTGATGTTGACAATCTATTGTTGGTTGGATTCGTATGTTGAGTCCTGTGAGACTCCATAGATGTGGGGATTGATGTGCTTTGGGTTTGCGTTGCAGTTCCCTTTTCTGTTGTAATAGGAGGTTGGAATGTTATGTCTGGAGTGGAGGAGGACGTCACTGATTCCATTGTTTTTGTAGAATTTGTAGTTGTGAATGATGTGGAAAGATTATCTTCTGCAGTTGAGACCACAGCTGTACTTTCCATTGACGATTGGCTTGTTCTTGTTGACCCGTGTTCTCCAGTAGCCATCTCAGTTGAAGACATTTCCAAAGTGGATTGTGACATACCCGATGTTGACAATATATTGGTGGTTGGACTGTTGTACTCAGTTGTTTGAGACTCCATTGGGGTAGTGATGGTTGTGCTTTGGGTTTGATTTACAGTTACGTCTTGTCCTGTAATAACAGGGTAGGATGTTATATGTGTAGTGGAGGGGAACGTCAATGATTCAGTTGTCTTCGGAGAGTTTGTAGTTGTGAATGGTGTGGACATATGATCTTCTGCAGTTGAGACCACAGCTGTACTTTCTTTTGAAGGTTGGCTTGTGGAACCATGTTCTTTTGTAGTCCTCTGAATTGAATACATTTTCAAGGTGGATTGTGACATATCTGATGTTGCCAATATGTTGGTGGTTGAACTAATGTGTTTAGTTGTATGAAACTCAATCGAGTCAGGGACTGAAGTGCTTTGTGTTGGAATTGCAGTTATGATTTCCTGACCGCTGGTGGAGCCAAGTTCAATGTTTTTTGATGTTAAATATGTTTCTTGGGTCTTCAATGAAACCTCTGATTGTGTCACGTCGCTTGTGGGTGGCATTGTTGTTGACAAGAGGTCTCCAGAAGATATGGAGTGTGTGACTTGGACTGTCCTTTCTGTCCTTTCTCCACTTAGATCTTTTGAAGTGTCTTGAGGACTAGTGGTCATTCTAGACATGTTTGATTCATTGGTTAATGTGGAGGTGATAAGGTTTGTGTTGGAAGTTGAAATAGTAAATGTTGGTGATGGTCGCTCCTCTGTTGTGGAAAACTCAGTGTTCTTTGTCACTGATTCAGTTGTCTTTGTAGATTTTGTAGCTGTGAATGACGTCGCTAGGGACGCAGTTGTACTTTCCTCTGAAGATTGAAGATTAGAACGAGATAATTCATTCCCAATGATTGTAAAATTATTTCTAGACTGTTTCGTTCCATTATTTTTTCCAAATGTCCCAAGATTCTTCCCTGTGGAATCTGAGTGAGCTTGTCTTTTTGAATATTGATCTGGTAAAAAATGTAAAGAAAACATGTTTTCACAATTTCTCTGTAGAATTTTTACATTTGTTACATTTCAACATTCCTAAATATTCCAAATGAACATTTAAACTTTATGAATTCAAAATGTCTTAGAAAAATACATATCTAATGCATATGAATATGTAAAGACAAAAACAGTTAATATTTTGTTGCAATGTGTACTAACACTGCATTTACTCTGTACCGACCAATATATCTACAACGTTATATATCTACAACGATCTGTGTCAAAATGATTATGACACATGAAGTAATAACATAACTATTAAATCAATGCTTGATGTGAAATCATCAAATAAAACAGGCTTCAATCTGACGAAGGATAAACATTTCACTTCTGTCAGTTACTGGCAGAAGCCATAGAAAATACGCATGAATGGCTCAGATAGATTATTCCATATTTTCAATATGTATAATATTTTTTATGTTTTCAATATTTACATTACTCTAATTTTTATCTCCATATTAGCATTGTCAATGTTAATATTTTGTTTCATAAGGTAAAGCAGTTAATTTTTCATGTACGAAATGCATGAACTTACCCATTGTGACAAATATACTTATCATTATGATGGTAAGGATTATGGAGTATGATAAAAGCCTTTTCCCTACTATGTGTCTCAGGATGCCCCACATATTTTCGATCTTGTAATAGTCTTGACTCTCAGTCAAGAGATATTTAGAAAAGGTCAGCCACCGTCCCGTTGATTGCTTGAAGCCTGAGTAGTTTTGAAGTGAGCCTTTGAAATATTTCCCACAGGGTTTCCCAAACACTTCAATCTCAATGCCGCAGTAATACTCTGAAAGCAGGCAGTAATGTTTTATCCACTGCAATTGTATTGCAGATGTGTTTTGACACTGATTTATAAATCAGTTAGAGGTCTATTGTAAGTGTCATAAGCAATAGGCTGCCAAGAAGTTGGCTGAGTTAGGTATTAATTCCGTGCACACCCTAGGCAAATGGAAATGGTTTTGGCTTGGACTTCCTCATCTTGGAGCTACTTGCCATTTAGTCACACCCTCTACATCTATTTCCGTAAGAAAGGTCAGTATAGGTAGTACAAAGAGTGGGGGCCAGATTCATATTTGTCAATTAAGAGAGTATGAGACTTAAGAATAATGCCACTGGGCACAGACGTCAATTCAACGTCTATTAAATGACCTGGAAACAACTTTGATTCCACCAGTGTGTGCCCAGTGGGTTAGATAGTTTGAAAGAGGAGAAGAGGGTTCATTAAAGATTCAAAAAGTATTTTCAAAAAGGCAATTCAAACACCATTTCCAAAATAAGATTTTTCTTTGGGATATTGTTCCTGTTTCCTTGCACTTAATTTTATACAAAAGTGTATGCTTTGAGAAATTCCTCAGGCTGTTGCTAATTGTGCTTTAGTATTCACTGGTGTTAAAATCAGTTCATGTGTAGACAATAATCCAGTTGAAAATCTTAGTCCACAAATCCAGATCAAATGTAGAAATCTTCATTCATCATGTATACCAAAAGCACAATCTTTGAAAACAAAAAATCCACCAAATTATCACACCTACTGGATTATAAATGACCAACAAAAGTCCCAAGAGTGTGCCTTTGGAGCAAGCTCCAATGTTAAGGAATTGATAAAGCCTTATTTACAGTAGTTCTACACAAAACAATCACTCTGATAGTTGTGCGATAATGTGGATGGGATATCTGAATGTATTTGCCTTGTTCCACCTGAAACCTCTTGAAAGTTTTCAAGCCATCTAAAGTAAATATCACCTGTATTACTTACCAGTCTTAAGTGACATATCGTTCCCTAGCCACCTATCAGTATTTAAATGTTTGTAAACTGTTCGATCAAAATTAATATCATCTTTGAATTGACAAGGGCTATGACTATGTAAACACAAAACATGTATCAAGGTTACGGAAGTTATTGGGACTTTATAATTCCCTTGAATTTAATATAGCATGTGGGTATGCTATTAACTATATGCACTTATAACCATCATTAATTATTATATTCTGAAACTACATGTGGATAAATTATTTATAAAAAAAAATGTATAACCTCTCCCCATGTTAAAATGTCTTCCTGCTTATGGTACTCAGTTGCATCAATGCATTTACACAAAGGTCAAGTAGACTGCAGTTCAAATGTTGTTCATGTAAAATTTACAGGCCGTTCATCAATCAGAGATGAAGGAGAACAGTGAGTCAGTCACTTGGGCAATATTTACCACATAGATTATGGCGTCGAACTCAATTGAGTGATCATGCTATAAATGTACATTATTATTGACTGTGAGCTCATAAACAGGTAAATTGTACCAGGATGAAGTTTGAATATAACAATTGGACTATAAAAACACTGTATTTCATGGTCTTCCTGAGGACATCTGAGATATGGGCAGTGCCGGTTTCCACACCGGTTTGCTCATGTATAACTCATTTCTGAAAATATGTATTTTTTGCTGGATTCCCTTTTCTCTTGAAACAGGAAATACACTTACTGGTAATCTGTTGTATACTTTATTATTCACCTTGTGATAAAGCAATGTATAATAGGCTACAGAGGCTAATATGAGGCATGGACAATCAAAGCCCTTAGCGGACTTCATTTACCCCTCCCTGTTCTCCAGAGAGATGATCTCATGTTTTGTATTTTGGTCTGGGTGTTGTTAGGTATGCCTTCATTGACATCACAAACCATGTTTCTATCCACAGTTTTTATGTGAGTAAAGTCATACCGTATAAACAACAGCTGTGACAATTTTATAAATGCAGACAATTTGTTTGTTCGACCTGGTGGGCTCACACTGGGCACACTGGTTGAATCGACATTGTTTCCAAACCATTTCAATGAAATTATGTTGAACCAACGTGGAATAGATGTTGAATTGACATCTGTACCCAGTGGGTTTGTCAGTAAAATGAATGATGCAGGAAATGGCAGTGGAAAAACCTTTATGTACAAATATTGCTAGCATTATATCAAAGTAAACTTTGAGTCAAGATGATATGGTGTGGGGTCCTCCCACTATGACTCAGAGAAACCATGCAGTTTATTGGCTACAGATGGTGAAAGTGCAAGGTGATCTTGATACTCCTTTCTAATGAAGATCGAGGGTTTTCTCTTGGTGACATGATGACTGATGCTTGACTGCCGTTTGACAAATAAAAATATTAAAGTGAAGACTTATTTTATCAAATCAATTCTCTGTAAATATTATTACGTGATTAAACTAATCATGTAAATACAATTAACTAGGATGTCGGGGCACCAAGGAAAATCTTCAGATTAAAGTTATAATTTTCCTAATATAACTTTTCTGATATTTTAATATCTGATCAATTAGTCTTCTAATTAATGAATCATTCTTTACCTCACGTTAGTCTCATTCCGAACGTCGTAAATCGTTGGTTATCTGCACGAACCCAGTCTTTACTATAAATCATCCATACATCAATTGTCTTAATCATTTATTTACTAACTAACTAAATAATCACAGAAATGCATAACAAACAAACAAAGTAGAAACGGTTACAAGGAAATGATAGGGGATGTGCCTTGGTTGGCTAAACGAATATGGCGGTTTGGTAGACAAAGGAACTGAGAAGAGCGCGAAAGAAATTGATAATTGTAATAATTGAAATGTTAATCCTTTGCACATGAACGCCCACTCATTCGGGAATAATTGCAATCAAAATATATATTTACGCTCAGTGTGTCGTCATGATCTCTGTTGGAAAGTTCATCTGAACTTCTCTTTGCGTCCCTGGAGTCTTCGTGCTTAGAATGGATACTTCAGAATTCCATTCAGAAATGTTCTTATAGAATAGATGTTTCGGCGGTTGTCGGTCTTCGCATTCAATGGTACATAATTCCTAGCTGCAGACTAGTAATTAGTATCGAGGATTTGCTCTTATTCTGTCAGTATCGATAATCTCAGAGTTTAACCACGTGGTATGGTTAAGAATTCAGCAACCATTACAACCTTAGCTTGTCCTGAGGTTTTTCTGGTCTCTACTCAAACCTTAGCTCCCTCAGCTGACCGAGGTAGGCATGGTCTCTACTCAAACCTTAGCTCTCTCGGTAATCGAGGTACGCTTGGTCTCAAGTGGGCTTCTACAGGTGGGGGTTTTATTCGGAACTGTGGAAAAGCTGTCCCAACGGGCCAATGACTTAGTGAAACTTTAAACAGAAATACAATTCTCTCACATTAACGGTTAAAAAATCACATTACACAATTTCACAAATAGTTTCATCTTTACTCATTCATTTTATACATAATTAGATGCAAGCCTCAGAACGGAGGCTCCTGTATAAACAGAGTTATGGCAATGTGGTTGTATTGTCTTTCCTGAGGTCACAATCATAAAACAAAATGGACCGGTCGTAGCTGAAATCTCCACCGACCGTTTACACATTCTCCAAAACATGGATATCGTTCAGTTCTCAAGTTCTGTGAGGTAGAAGAAGTTATTTTGTTCTACTGTGAACCCTCTCTCTATACCGCATGGCCAGGGGGGAAGAGAGTCTCCTCATGGAATTTACAACCTGAGATAACAGAGCCTTGGTAGGTGGGAGAGAGAGGTGGTAAGAGAGAGAGGGAGGGTACTCGCTATACCCAAAGAGGGCCACATCATGACACAATACATTAATTGCACTATAACAGTGACAAACGATGCCCACAAACTTAGGGTCTACATAAAGCTGTCCCAACAGCAGAGCTTTCTTTTCAGCAGCATGGAGTGAATCCTTACCACCGCTACTCTGGCTATCAGCGGAGCCTTGTCTGGCAGCGAAGCAGTTCATTCAGTCTCATTCACTGCCTTTAAAAAAAAAACATAGCTGATATGGCTGCCTTACTTAGACAAATTAGGTTTCTACTAACAACTGAGTTGTACAAACTATGGCATAAGGGAACGAAGAGGCAATCCGTAATTTCTAGTGATGCACTGATATGACATTTTTGGCCGATTCCAATATCCAATATTTTCCTTCCCAAAAAAACTGATACCGATAACTGATATTTTACATTTTTGCGGCCTTTTAAGCATTCTAGTAGAGTTAAATAGTTAACACACACACACACACGGATGCAGCGGTCTAAGACATTGCATCTCAGTGCAAGAGGCGTCACTACAGTCCCTGGTTCGAATCTAGGCTGTATCACATCCGGCTGTGATTGGGAGTCCCATAGTGCTGCGCACAATTGGCACAGATTTAGCTTTAGGTAGGCCGTCATTGTAAATAAGAGTTTGTTCTTAACTGACTTGCCTAGTTAAATAAAGGTTACACTAGAGGTCGACCGATTATGATTTTTCAACGCTGATACCGATACCGATTATTGGAGGACCAAAAAAAGCCAATAATGATTAAATCGGACGATTTTTTATATATATTTGTAATAATGACAATTACAACAATACTGAATGAACACTTTTATTTTAACTAAATATAATACATAAATAAAATCTATTTAGTCTCAAATAAATAATGAAACATGTTCACTTTGGTTTAAAATATGATATTGCTGTTACATTACACAACCTTCAATGTTATGTCATAATTATGTAAAATTCTGGCAAATTAATTACGGTCTTTGTTAGGACGAAATGGTCTTCACACGGTTCGCAATGAGCCAGGCGGCCCAAACTGATGCATATACCCTGACGTGAATGCGCTTTTGTTAAATCATCACCCGTTTGGCAAAGTAGGCTGTGATTCGATAATAAATTAACAGGCACCGCATTGATTATATGCAACGCAGGACAAGCTAGTTAAACTAGAAATATCATCAACCATGTGTAGTTAACTAGTGATTATGTTAAGATTGATTGTTTTTTTATAAGATAAGTTTAATGCTAGCTAGTAATTTACCTTGGCTCCTTGCTGCACTCGCAGGTGGTCAGCCTGCCACGCAGTCTCCTCGTGGATTGCAATGTAATCGGTCATAATCGGCATCCAAAAATGCAGATTACCGATTGTTACGAAAACTTGAAATCAGCCCTAATTGGCCATGCCGATTAATCGGTTGACCTCTATTACACACACACCACACTGACCAAAAAGTTATTTTGTTGGAATTTACGTATGTCTCCATTACCAGTAAAACATCATCAAAACCTATTTCTTTCACTTACTTGCTGTGCTGTTTCGTTGTTCATTTGTTCAGTCATTTTATTCTCAGCCAGGATTTCTATGGAACCCCTTTGGGTCTTTGCTATGGAACGCCGTTTGGGTCTTTGCGTGTCAAAAAAGATACTATTTAACACTATTTGACGTGTCAAATAACATTATTTGACATGTCAAATAAGCTTGTTGACTATGGTTGACCAATCTGGACCTGAATATGACTGCACGTCACATAATAATTTAATGGGTTCATACATTTTTTACGTAATTATTACACATTGGTTACACTATCACTCGTATTTCATATGTCATGATTCATCGATACGTATGCTATCATGCTGGTAAAGTTGTCTCGCGCACCTACAGTCCTGGTCATTAAAAAAAGCTAGCTAGCTCATCGATGCAAACAATGTTCTTCCCCAAAAACATAGCAAAACGACATCATCTGTTTCATTAGCTATAGTTAGCTAATTATATAGCTAGGTGTCATGATCTAAAATAACCCTAATTTATAAAACAGTTCTATGTAAAGCTAGCCACAATAAGGATTAACCATAATAGTGGACTTTGAGGTTAGCCTTCAAAATATAAGTATGGCATAATTCTACTATTTTTATTCATTTGCATTACTGTCAATAACATACTTTTATTTTGTAGGTAACCCGCAAATTCTACTATTGTGCCTAATTCTTATTGTGGCTAGCTTCACAACACATAACCCAGTGAGGTCGAGCCTCACTAGCCAGATGAAGCTAGCTGGCTGCTTATAACGTTAGCTTTGGGCAACAGGGTTATGTAGCTGGCTAGCTATTTATTTTCATGAACTGAAGTTAAATTCGCGAACAACAAGTGGCAACCTAGCTAATACTTACTCACAAGGATTCCTAAATGGCTAGGGGGCGGCAGGGTAGCCTAGTGGATAGAGCGTTGGATTAGTAACCGCAAGGTTGCAAGTTTGAATCACCGACCTGACAAGGTACAAATCTGTCGTTCTGCCCCTGAACAGGCAGTTAACCCACTGTTCCTAGGTCGTCATTGAAAATAAGAATTTGTTCTTAACTGACTTGCCTAGTTAAATAAAGGTTAGAATAATGAAAATGACTGCAGGTTCTGCTGGTAGTATTGGTGCTAGCTAGGTACCAAGCTAAAGCCATCTACCCCAGAAGTTGCAGTCGAACAAATGATGCTTTATTACCAACGCGGTATTGTAAACACATCGTTCGTGGACGGTGTTTGCAGACTTTTTTGTACCAATGGCCGATGAGCACCGATATGTTTTATCTATAATATCTCTTCATATGACAAGGATTTGCCAGTAGATTGTCGACTTGATTCATGATGATTCATGATGATAACTGCTTGTCTAGCTTTGCAAATGACGGGTCGCCACTGGCATTACACACTCAACAAGTCAGTTTGGTGGAAACACACCAATGGTGGGAAAATGTACATATTTTCTTTATGCTGATTTTTTTATATTTGCATGGAAATTGTCTCCAATTGGATGGAAATCTAGTTACTGATTACAACAGCATCATTAAGTTTGCCAATGACACAATAGTGTTAGGCCTGATCACCGACAACAACGAGACAGCCTATAGGGAGGAGGTCTGAGACCTGGCCGTGTGGTGCCAGGACAACAACTTCTCCCTCAACGTGATCAAGACAATGGAGATGATTGTGGACTACAGGAAAAGGAGGACCGAGCACGCCCCCATTCTCATCGACGGAGCTGTAGTGGAGCAGGTTGAGAGCTTCAAGTTCCTTGGTGTCCACATCACCAACAAACTAACATTGTCCGAGCACATCAAGACAGTTGTGAAGAGGGCACGACAAAACCTATTCCCCCTCAGGAGACTGAAAAGATTTGGCATGGGTCCTCAGATCCTCAAAAGGTTCTACAGCTGCACCATCGAGAGCATCCTGACTGGTTGCATCACTGCCTGGTATAGCAACTGCTCGGCCTCCGACCGCAAGGCACTACAGAGGGTAGTGCGTACGGCCCAGTACATCACTGGGGAAAAGCTTCCTGCCATCTAGGACCTCTATACCATGCGGTATCAGAGGAAGGCCCTAAAAATTGTCAAAGACTCCAGCCACCCTAGTCATAGACTGTTCTCTCTGCTACTGCACGGCAAGCGGTACCGGAGCGCCAAGTCTAGGTCCAAGAGGCTTCTAAACAGCTTCTACCCCCAAGCCATAAGACTCCTGAAAATCGAATCAAATGGCTACCCAGACTATTTGCATTGCCCCCCCCCCCCCCTCCTCCTTTACGCCACTGCTACTCTGTTATTATCTATGCATAGTCAACTTAATAACTCTACCTACATGTACATATTACCTCGACTAACCGGTGCCCCTGCACATTGACTCTGTACCGGTACGCCCGATATATAGTCTCGTTATTGTTATTTTACTGCTGCTCTTTAATTACTTGTTCCTTTTATTTCTTATTCATATTTTTTCAACTGCATTGTTGGTTAGGGGCTTGTAAGTATTCGACAAGTGACAAATAAAATGTGACTTGATCCAGTTTAAACAAGCATATCTCTTGATCAAGAGCAGTCACACATCCAAACATCTGATTGAGGCTATGAACCTGCCACAGTAAATAAAAAACACATTTGGTGACGCTGAAATTCTGAATGACTTCCTCGTCTTTTCATGGTCAGGTGATTGCTCAGGTGTGTTCTTAAGATTTGCAACATACTGTTTAGTACACCATGAACACACCAGATATCTATGGATCAATATCAATTATATGATATCGAGACACACTCCCTCTATGCACACTCTACACACTTACGGACACTGATACTCCAACACACACACACACACACATATTCATACCGACTCTACACTCATATGCAATCATCATATACAGTGCATTCGGAAAGTATTCAGACCCCTTTACTTTTTACACATTTTGTTAAGTTAAAGCCTTATTCTAAAATGGATGAAATGGTTTTTCCCCCTCATCAATCTACACACAATATCCCATAATTACAAAGCCAAAACAGGTTTTTTGATTTTTTTTACTGAAATAGCTCATTTACATAAGTGTTCAGACCCTTTACTCAGTACCTTGTTGAAGCACCTTTGGCACCTATTACAGCCTCGAGTCTTCTTGGGTATGACGCTACAAGCTTGGCACACCTGTATTTGGAGAGTTTTTGCAAATCTTCTCTGCAGATCCTCTCAAGCTCTGTGAGGTTGGATGGGGAGCGTCGCTGCACAGCTATTTTTAGGTCTCTCCAGAGATGTTCAATGAGGTTCAAGTCTGGGCTCTGGCTGGGCCACTCAAGGACATTCAGTGACTTGTCCCGAAGCCACTCCTATGTTGTCTTGGCTGTGTGCTTAGGGAGCAGATTTTGGAGCAGGTTTTCATCAAAGATCTCTCTGTACTTTGCTCCGTTCATCTTTCCCTCGATCCTGACTAGTCTCCCAGTCCCTGCCGCTGAAAAACATCCCCACAGCCTGATGCTGCCACCACCATGCTTCACCATAGGGATGGTGACAGGTTTCCTCCAGAGGTGACGCTTGGCATTCAGGCCAATCTTGGTTTCATCAGACCAGAGAATCTTTTTTCTCAAATATTCTGAGTCCTTTAGGTGCCTTTTGGCAAACTCCAAGCGGGCTGTCATGTGCCTTTTACTGAGGAGTGGCCACTCTACCATAAACGCCTGATTGGTGGAGTACTGCAGAGATGGTTGTCCTTCTGGAAGGTTCTCCCATCTCCACAGACGAACTCTGGAGTTCTGTCGGTGACCATCGGGTTCTTTGTCACCTCCCTGACCAAGGCCTTTCTACCCCGATTGCTCAATTTGGCTGGGAGGCCAGCTCTAAGAAGAGTCTTGGTGGTTCTAAACTTCTTACATTTAAGAATGATGGCCACTGTGTTCTTGGGGACCTTCAATGCTGCAGAAATTGTTTGGCACCCTTCCCCAGATCTGTGCCTCGCCACAATCCTGTCTCTGCGCTCTACGGACAATTCCTTCGTCCTCATGGCTTAGTTTTTGCTCTGACATGCACTGTCAACTGTGGGACCTTATATAGACAGGTGTGTTGCTTTTCAAATCATGTCCAATCAATTAAATGTACCACAGGTGGACTCCAATCAAGTTCTATAAACATCTCAAGGATGAGCCATGAAAACAGGATGACCCTGAGCTCAATTGCGAGTCTCAAAGCAAAGATACATATCTAACCCCTACCACTCCCTGCACATTGTAATTATGGTATTGTAACTGACCCTGTATATAGCTTACTTACTTGTGTTCTTCTGTTTCTCATGTGTTTTTGTCCTACTTGACTTTTTTTTTTTTTATTGTACTACTGATATTGATTACTGCATTGTTGGGAAAGAGCAAGCAAGAAAGGCATTTCACTGTACATGTGACAATAAGCACTTGAAACTTGATACAAATGCTTTACTTTCCTTGTTGGAACAGCAGTCTCTTGCCATTTGAGAATGTAATGCATTAAAATACTTGAGTTAAAGTATTTGAAGTGTCACCAAGAACTGTCCATTAAGATAGTTTCACCAAGAAAGTCCTAGGGATGGTAGACAATAAATGTGACATTGAACAAAAGAGAGTTAGTTAAATCATTGTAGATCCTGTCAACATACCCACCCACCTATTGCATCAAACAGTTTAATGATTTACCCCTGTGGCTTTTTAACATTACGCAACTAGCTACATTCATATTTGTTTTACCTTGGAAACATGGCAGTAGTGGAATATCTGTAAACACAGCCAAATCATAAACGAACAACAACAAAAAATACTTGCTTTGATCATCAATTGATATGCGACTGAGCTATTACAAAATCCCCTACTTTCTGAAAACAGTATTCAAAACATTAATTGAGCAAAGTGGCATTTAGCAACTGTTACTCTAAAAAATGTATGATTTGGAAACATTGAAAGTATCCCAAACACAATGGTAATTTATAACTTAAACCACAAGAAACTGTTTATTAAACAAATGTATTGCTATAAAGATGTGAATACACTGCACACTGGTTACATAACAAAAGAAAAGCTGTAGGAAAAGCACTGCTTCTGAATATTCATAGTTACACATAGAACACAGGCTTTCACTGGAAACAGTCAGCCTTTTGGGAGGGGAATGGCACATTGCCCACATCCTGCTACGCTTGACAGTCCCACACGTTCCAACAGTGCAGCTCATAGTTCCTGCTGCTTATCTACCTCCTCCGGAGCTGCTCCTTCTGCCAGGGCCCTGCAACGCTCTGCCTCTGTTACTGTCATGGGATGCAGGGGGAAGAACCCAGCAAGTCCTACAGGAACAGAGATGGGAGGGATGACAGTAACTTAGACCACATAGATTCCAAGGTAGCATTGAGACTTTAGTGGAGGTATTGAGTACAGTTAAAAGTTTGTTTATTAACCTGTGATTGTGTATTTTGCATGATGTAGGCCTTACATTGGTTGTTTCAATAAACCTGGAAAGTGTGTGTTTTCAGGGTGAGTGTAGATGTAACACACCTAAAAGTTTGGCCACAGGCTTCGTTGGATGTGCACCACAGCCCATCCAGTACTTGATCCTGTCGGAGTTGAAACTGACCAGTTTCTCATTGTTGATGTTTGGCAGGGGGTCATAAGAGCCCAGTTGTTCTATGTATTTACTGTCTCGTGCTCGCTTGTTGTAAGCTGCCACAATCCGGTAGAAAGGTCTGTTAGACTGTTTGTGGCCAGCCATTGCCAATCTGATGACAATGTGTCCTCCATGGTATGTCTTCAGTAGGAAGGATGCTGTAAGAATAATACAACGAAATCTGAATGTATTGTTTTATAAAAAAGGTACAATGCATATGCAATTAAATTGCCAGATTTTTTAAAATTTAGAACAGCATTTGAACTGTGATGTTTTCTCTAAAAAGAATCAGTGTGAAAAAGTATGTCATCTTACGTCAATTCACAGTCAGGTTGTCATGTAAATAATTTGAACGTTACCAGGTGCTTAGGCGGGTTAATTAGGGATTCATGAAATGTTTATGGCAAACGTCAGGCCGTACAACGCATCAGTATCTGCAATATACTCGAAACTGGATAACTTCACAACAACCACGGTAAAACATGCTGGAACTCGGTTTAATCATAATGTGAAATAAATGTAAAAATCATCCAACAGTATTTCACGTCTAGACAATAAATCATTAGCGCGTCATAAAAAAAATAATCTAAGTAACCAAGAGAATACTAATTAGCTAGCTATAACCCTATCCCTGGACCGATAGCTAACGTTACCTACCTAAAGACTTGCATACCATCCCATAACGTAACTTAATTCCTAGCTATGATGTAGCTAAGTATCTGTTTTGAATTCCATGAAAGGGACATTAGGCTACTTATTATAAATATCATAGTGTAATCTAACGTTAGCTATACCAATCACTGAGGCTAGCCTAGCTAACTACACAGTAACGTCACAGCAACATCGGGCTAACGTATAGGCTTACTAGTACCACTCCTGCTTACTAGCTAGCCCATGTTGACAGTGTTAGCTAAATAGCAACCGGATCATACTTACATAGATGGACCATGTTTATGTATACGCTGCAAAAGAGGTCAAACGAATACGTAAAAGCTCAAAAACGTTTTCTATATTACATAAAGCCGTACGTGTACAGCCATTTTTAAACAGGAAGTGATGTTCCTTGAAGCGTTTCCTCTCATTTTTGTTACTGTCCACCAGGTGGCGCAAGTGGACTACGCTGCACTGTCCGAGCTCTTGAAGGGCGTTATAAACACGAGGACAAGGACATTTTTGCATGTAAAGTTGTACACTTTACACTTATGATAGTTTTAATGGATTTAAGATACAGTCACATACGTCTAATATATTTTTTTATAGAAACATCATGGCCCAGGATGTGTATCAAAATCAATTCATATTGATGTATATATTTATATTGCCTATCTAATGTAATGTTCGGGTCATTTTTCAGGCATTAACGATTGAAAATACATAAAATCGATGCATTTGTTCAATTGTAGTAGGCTATCAGGTCTGGTAAAATGAAACAGAGACTCTAAAAGTATAATGTATTTATTTGAGTAAAGGAAAAATGATGTGTAATTATTTGTGATGGATTGCAATTATAAAATATGTTCAAAAAGGTGGTTAATGCCTCTGATATGATTTTCATTTAAAAGTCAGACCAATGCAGTTCTCTCCTCATTCTAGATGTCTTTAGATGATTACACAAGTTATACTCTCGTTCCAGCAACTGCAACAGCAGGATAGAAACATTGATTTCCTGAGAGTGACCCATGAATAGAGGGTTCAGTGCTTTGCATGATGTACACCGGGTGCACTGATATTTGTTCCCTTTGGGAACCCCACTCCGTTGCTGTTGGAACATGGTGATTTCACACTCCTGTTGTGGAGAGATGCTGTTCCTGTGTGTGTGACAAACACATGGTTTTCTCTGAGGGGTCAGACTCAGATAGCCCTTTGTCTCTGAATGAACACATAGTTATATTTGATAACAGATACTACATACAGGTAACTGCCAAAATAAAGGAAACACCAACAGTCTTAATAGGGCGTTGGGCAACTACGAGCCGCCAGAACAGCTTCAATGCCCCTTGGCATAGATTCCGCACGTGTCTGGAGCTCTTGGAGGGATGTGACACCGTTCAACCATGAGAAATTCCATAATTTGGTGTTTTGTTGATGCTGGTGGAAAACGCTGTCTTGGGCGCCGCTCCAGAATCTACCATCAATGTTCAATTGGGTTGAGATCTGAGGGGTATCCTACTAAGCAGGTTTGAGGAGTTAGCAAGGCAACTTTGGTCAACTCTGAGTTCAACTCAGGATAATCAGTCATACGAAAGTGGCTCACCTTTTTGCCAGGTAAATTTATATAGCAACGAATCGTTCAGAACTAACCTGCTCTGAGGCAGGGTAACTCCACTTACCCTGAATTAAATAACTGAGCCAAGAGTTGAGGACCAATGAAATCAGATTCCATCCCTCTTGCAAAGATTGCGTCATCATCCCCTTCATTTGAGAAAGATGACTGATAAAATATTTTAATCATGAAATGTTTTTTTGTGTTAAAATTGTGTAATGTTAAAATATATCACATTATACATTTAGTAAGGACAGAAATCCTTTAAAAACTTTCTTCGCAGTCATAGCAGCAGGATGTAGGGGTGTTGCAGCACCCCCTGATAAAATTAGTGCACTAGACCTTTATTACCCCCGAATGAGCGGAGAAAAATACTCCTCAGCACCCACACCTTAAAACATCTTACGGTGGCCATGTGCACAGTAACACTTTTGTATGACATACTAAAATAATTGTATCGATAGGAGTGGGAAAAATGTGCTTAGGTTGTACATTCATAAGCACACCAAAGTCGGATTTAAGGATAAGTTAAAATAACATTTTAAAAAGACGGCACTTCTAAAAGCCTATTTCAGCCATAGTCTGATGAATTTGCAAGATCACTTTTCTTTCCTTTTTAAAATGTGGCACTGGCATGCCCATAGATTGATGTTTCAGCATTGCCTCAATCAAGAGTTCAGCGTTCGAGTTACAAGCCTGCTAGAGTTCGCGGCAGGCAGACGAGCAATATCCACCGTCGTAGTATGGATGAAGCCTGGGCTGGAATGTGAAGCTAACTGAAGCTGGTTCTCAATTGTTATTTTTCACAATATTTCCTCTTGAATCACTGAGATCAGGATCTGTACTTATCGATTTCATAATTTTTATTATGTTTATTGGTCAGATATTATGCATTTTAGCAACATTTTCACACAATTCTCATTACGTAACAGTTTTCGAAGTCCAAAACAGTAATAAACAAATCAATTTTTCTAATATTTTTGAAACATTGCTCCACTAATGAAAAGGCCTGAGTTTAACATAACACTGAAAAATGTTATATTTCAAATGAAATTATACAGTTATATTAAAATTAAATCTGACTTGATTTGAGCTCTTTAGCTGTTTCGGGAAGGAGAAGGCCAAGTGTGTTAAAAGGGGTGATTGAGAATAAGAACCTCATTCTGAAGGCATATAATGTACTAAACTTATGCTCAAATGTACTAAATGTACTAAACTTGTGCTCAAATGTGCTCATCTAAGAACTCCTCTAGCTTGTATTTAACAACTGATTGGAATGTTTACAGGAACTTGAGTGTTACAGTAATGAGACAGATGTCCACAGATACTTAATAAATATTAGTTTAATGTAAACTAGAGTTTAAAGTTTTCATGATTTATGGACAAACTACAGCAACATATTTTGTGTGTTATTCAAATAAGTTAGTGATAAATAATGATAAATAGTTTCTAAGTGTGCTGCGATTATTTTTTTTACCCACCCCCAATTGTCTTGTCAGTCTTGTCCCATTTGTCCCATTTGCTGCAACTCCCCTACGGACTTGGGTGAGGCGAAGGTTGAGAGCCATGTGTCCTCTGAAACACAACCCTGCCAAGCCGTTCTGCTCGTTAACACGATGCTTTCTTAACCTGGAAGCCAGCCGCACCAATGTGTCTGAAGTCAGTTTGCAGGTGCCCGGCCCACCACAAGGGACACGGAAATCTCAGCCGGCCAAACCCTCCCCTAACCCGGACGACGCTGGGCCAATTGTGCGCTGCTTTAGCCTGGGATTGAACCCGGGGCTGTAGTGACGCCTCAAGCACTGTGATGCAGTGCCTTGCGCCACTCAGACCCCTGCGCCACTCAGGAGGCCAGTGACTCGAGAATTTAATCCAGACGCATTTCAGTAAAAATATGGGGTGAACGTTTAAAAAATTCTAGCGAAAATGTCAAATGTATTTAAAATAAGACACGTTACCATAAACTAGACATATTTTTCCTCAGAATTATAGTTGATTTTAGCAGATGCATCATTGTTTTGTAACTCAATTTGCTACAGACATCACCTACCACATACACACCCTTTAAACCCCCTATAATCCTTTGAGACTCCTCTTTCCAATTAACTGAGATTTCTTCTACCCATGGTAGCCAAAATAATGGGCAACTGGGCATTTTTATACATCACCCTAAGCATCATTTACTCAAGTGTTTCCTTAATTTTGGCAGTTACTTATATGTCCAAAAGACATAGCAGTGACTCCTGTACTGTTATACGTTCCGTTATCACTGGGTGGCCTACTCGGTCACATGAATTTGAAAGAAAACTGTTTTTCTTATGTGAACATGTTTGTCATTTTCTCATCCTTCATACACAATTTATAGAAAAAAAGAGAATAATGTTGAGGATATATTTTTGACAGAGAGATCTACATGTCGATCCCACTTGGCAAACACTGGTTGAATCAACGTTTATTTTTTTCACGTCATTCCAACAAAAAAAATGCAATGTGAAGAGAATGGATCAACCTGGAAACTGATTGGATTCGCACAAAGTAATCAGCGTAAGGGAATGTTGTCTTTTTTTCACCCAACTTCACAAATCCAATAACATGGTGAAATGTTTGTTGTTTTCATTTTGAAATCACCTTAGTGAACTCAACCAAATGTAAATCAAAACTAGACGTTGAACTGAAGTCTGTTCCCAGTGGGATCATGTCATCATCAGTGGTGGAAAGTACTGAAGTAAAAATACTTTAAAGTACTACTTACGTCGTTTTTGGGGGTATCTGTACTTTACTTTACTGTTTATATTTTTGACAACTTCTACTTCACTACATACCTAAAGAAAATGATGTACTTTTTACTCGATACATTTTCCCAGACACCCAGAAGTACTCGTTACATTTTCAATGTTTAGCAGGACAGGAAATTGGTCCAATTCATGCACTTATCAAGAGAACATCTCTGGTCATCTCTACTGCCTCTGATCTGGCGACTCACTGAACACAAATGCTTTGTTTCTGAATTATGTGTGAGTGTTGGCGTATGCCCCTGGCTATCCTTAAATTTAAAAAACACAAACAATTGTGCATTCTGGTTTGCTTAATATAAGGAATTGAAATGATTAATACATTTTCTTTTGATACATATTTAAAACCAAATACTTTTACTCAAGTAGTATTTTACTGGGTGACTTTCACTTTTACTTGAGTCATTTCCTATTAAGGAATCTTTACTTTTACTCAAGTATGACAATTGGTTACTTTTTCCACCACTAATCATCATTACATGGTACAAAATTACAAAATCACCCATTGTCGTCCATTGAATTAGATTTTGGATATGATCTTTTTGTGGAATAGATTATTCTGTATTTAGTTGTAATGTTATTAATGTCTCTTATTTATGTGCATTTCCATCATATTAATATAATTATTTTACACCTAGTGACTGGATAGCATGTTATTGTTTGATTATTATTTAGACATTGTGTGAGACACGACCACACATGCATTTTGGTTTGAATATTATTCAACAAATGTGTACTTCTAAAGTACATAACCCAAAATGATGCACGTTAGATCATTTGGTTAACCAGTTAATTTGCAATCCAAGAGGCCCAGTCATGTGCAGTTGTAGACGGCCATAAAAGAACTAGAGATGGTATTCAGGGCAACAACGTCATAATTACGCTGACCACTTCTCTGTGCACATTTTTTTAAATGAATAGGCACTTTTCACAGTTTGACAGCAAGCAAAATGCATCTTACATGGTGAATCTGCAGTGCGTGATTAACTGAACACTGACATTGATTCCATTGGTAGCTGATACTCTCATGAGGACCCCATGCTCTTTGGGACACCAAGACGAGTTGTTCCTGCTGTAATCGTCTGTGACTGTTCAGTTAGAGACGCTCAGATGACCAGATAATGTACCAGGAAAGAGGTAGAAAGGATCACTTTAAGACAAGGCCTTAAATTAAATGCATGTATATATCGCGATAGAATTTGTCCACCTAAAAAATTATGGTCATGTTTAAAAAGCTGATAATGGCTGCAAATAACACAGTGTGTAAATGCAGTTAACTGTAAAATATACCCAAGCTAAAATATAGCTAAGACTTGAAGGTCCCCTCCGGTGGATTGGACCAGACATTGGGCTTGATGAAAATACATGAGTCAATGGTCTCCCAGAAAGAGTAAACAGCCCATGCCGACTCAGAAAACAGAGAGGTGGGTGAACTGACTCCGCGTAGGACCAGTAAGCCAGTTTCACACGTTCAATGGGATAATGTTTTAACCAGAATTTCTTTGCCAAATATGCATTTTATCAGGCAGATTATTGAGGAGAGGGGGTGCCAAGGAGACCAGATGAAGCTCCACACTCTCCCATGACGCCAATTAGATTGTCTGTTCTGCTAACATTTGCGTTTCACATCTTGACAGAAACCACCACATTGTCTTCAGTGTGATTTACAAGACATTTTAGAGTTACATTTTAGTAATTTACGTTCTTATCCAGAGCAACTTACATGAGCAATTAGGGTTTAAGTGCCTTGCTCAAGGGCACATGGACAGAATTTTCACCAGTCGGCTTTCGGTTACTGGCCCAAAGCTCTTAACCACTAGGCTACCTGCCGCTCTGTTTGCAATACGATTCCATTAGATTTTCTCTACGTTTGTGCGCTACGGGAGCTTGAACTGAATCAGGACATCATCTTCTACGGAAAAGGACAGAAATAGATCATTATTCTTTTGGAACATAGTCAAATTTTTGAGGTTCCATATTTTCAGAACTTTACTCGAGAAGTATTCAGATCCAAATCCACATGTCTCTCTATATATGGCCAAGACCTGAACGTTAAGTTAGTCTCTTTAGAAAGAATCCCTGTCATAACCAAAACTCCTCAACCCTTTTCAGAGTGATAAACATGTTTAATCAATAACTCCCCACATCAATAAATGTCTGACCATCTCATCAGTTCATTTCAAAGTCTTGAGTCTGACTCAGTCCCCTGCTGTTTTAATTGTCTCTGTCCAGCTACAGTGGTGCCATCCACCCTCTACAGACCCATGGGCCCAACAGAGACAGACAGAGGGGAACTTTGGCTCTCACATGTTGAGGATCAAATTATGTATTTTTCCACAGAATGATCTCTCAGATGGATTCAGTGAGACTAATTGTGTCAGCATGCAAAATGGAAGCTGTTACTTTCATCTTCATTAAACAAAGGACTTGCTTTCTTCCGTTGGCTTTTTCAAAGAGAGGCTTCCTTAACTGATTAAGAGCAAAACACGACTAGTCCATCACATGCTGCTAGGAGTTTGTTGTTGCCTCTGACTGTCGAGCAGATAATGCTGAATGGATGCATCCATCTCTAAAACAGCATCAACATCTTTATTAGACTATTTGTAAATGGACATGGTCACATGGCCTTCTGATGTCTTCTGGTGTACATGCAGCACATCTTTGAGACAAATATTTTAGAAACATGTACTTAAGTGCAAAGGCATGAAAAGAACAGATAACACTTTAAAGAGCATTGGCAAAACAGAACCATCCATTATCCAGGAGGTGAATGAGAGCTCCATTGGTTTGTGAAGGCTATGACGAACATGATGGTCCCTTTAGTTTAATCTGCTTCAGTCTGAGATGTGCCTGTAGCCTGGAGTGGTGCAGACAGTAGCTGATCAGTAGCTGGTCTGCATAGTCACAGCTTGTTAAAGGGATTATGTTTGGGGAACACAGTCCACTCACTTCTCCTCAGGGGTCAGGGGTCACGACCTGCTCACCATCCCAGGGTCCACAGATATCTGCTGGACGAGGGGAGGCTGCGGAGCAAGGCTGGTTGATTTTGAGAGAGGACGAGAGGATTTGGCATGCACATCAGAGCATGGTGCCACAGCATGGGGTTCTTTCACATATTGTACACACACAGACACACACAGACATGCACACGCACACATCTATTTGTTGAACTGTACACTATATTCACAATGTGGTACACGGAGCACATCATTTTGGTTTATAGATTGTTGCTTGTTTATCACTGTTGTCTTACTGATGCCTAAAAGGTATGTACAATGTGGACAATTAGCTTAGTTGACCACTACAGCAGGTTACACACTGTGGTGAAAGGGAAGTGGAGTTTGATTAGATTTTCAATTTATACAACTTATTAATTAGCTAATACAAAAACCACTCAGGATGTACACTGAGTGTACAAAACATTAGGAACACCTTCCTAATACTGAGTTGCATCCTATTTTGTCCTCAGAACAGCCTCAATTCATTGGGGCATGGATTCTACAAGGTGTTGAAAGCGTTCTTCAGTGATGCTGGCCCAATGCTTGAGTGTGAAAAACCCAGCATCTTTGCAGTTCTTGACTCAACTCAATGCGCCTGGAACTTACTACCATACCCCGTTAAAAGGCACTTAAATATTTTGTCTTGCCCATTCACCCTCTGAATGGCACACAGACACAATCCATGTATCAACTGTCTCAAGGCTCAACATTTTTTAGCCTGACTCCTCCCCTTCATCTACACTGATTGAAGTGGATTTAACAAGTGACATCAATAAGGGATCATAGCGTTCACCTGAATTCACCTGGTCAGTCTATGTCATGGAAAGGGCATGTGTTCCTAAAGTTTTGTACACTGAGTATACGTCTCTTGTATTAATATGCAAATGGTTTTAGTGGAATTTATCAGACATCAACCAAGAGAAATTAATCAAATAGGTTTTAGATTTCCACTTAAATTAGTCACAGAAATATTGTTTGAAATATTCATGCTCACATGCTCTCGGAATGAAATCTCATGCTTGCTCTGATCTTTACTTTGTGTTTTAGCAGTAATATAACTTTAATAAACTAACTCTTACTTGGCAATTATAATTAATTGATGGCCTCTTTAGAGAAGAAATGAAATGGTGATAATAGAATAACACTTTAAATATATACGATATATGGTCTAGGTCAAGATTCCGGGATGTGTTTGCAATCATAAAATGAGAGTGTTTACTCATATACAAACCTGCGTCTGCTCAATGTTTAATGCTTCCACAAGTTATCTTCAATTAGGCTTTCAGTGATACAACAAACAAAACACTTAGACTGACATGGTCCTCCTCTGGTCAGGTTTGTGTCGTCTGAGGATCCTGGCAGACAAACCAACCGAGTTGTTATCTGAATGGCTCTACAGGCTGTCCTCCTACTCAACACAGCAGGAACAGCCAGGACTTGTTTTATACCATTTACCTGTTATCGTAATGCTCGTTTGATGGTGTGATGCAAATCATCAAATAATTGGATATATGCAATTAAACAGTTTATGGTAAAATACCTTGCTTTGCAGATCTATGGGGAACAGGCATGATACCTCCACAACACTATACATACATTGCATTTGGAAAGTATTCAGGCCCCTTGACTTTTTCCACATTTCATTACGTTACAGCCTTACTCTAAAATGTATTAAAACAACATTTCCTCATAAATCTACACACAATACCCCACAATGACAAAGCAAAAACAGGTTTTTAGAATTGTTGGCTAATTTATAAGTACTCTGACCCTTTACTCAGTACTTTGTTTTAACACCTTTGGATGCAATTACAGTCTTGAGTCTTCTTGGCTATGGCACTACAAACTGAGGAGTGGCTTCCATCTGGCCACTCTACCATGAAGGCCTGATTGGTGGAGTGCTGCAGAGATGGTTGTCCTTCTGGAAGGTTCTCCCATCTCCACGGAGGAACTCTAGAGCTCTGTCAGAGTGACCATCGGGTTCTTGGTTACCTCCCTGTCCAAGGCCCTACTTTCCGAAGGCCCTGTACACTAACAAAACACACACAGACTAACTGGAGGGGCTATTTGAAGTGGAGTTATAATTGACAGTAGAGCGATACTAGGGCAGCATTGGACTGTGTTAGTGTTTAACTGAAGAGGACCGGTAGGCTCTGCCACAAGGCGATAAGGACCTTTGGCTATGCCAGGATCAGCTTGTTTGTGCCTCTGTAGGTTGTTTAGTGAGAATAAAGGACAGCTATTCCCCTCTTTGTCAGTGGCAGGACGTTAACATCCCACACCTTACACACACAGATAGGAACACCCAACTATTTTCCAAGTTCAAATGGCCTAAAACAAACTAGTTGGGCAGGTTCTTCATCTCCAATGCTTCTGTCTACTGCCAGTGACATGTCTACTGTATACCAATCCAGTGAGCTTGTTATGTTATGATACGACAACAGGATTCATGCAATAATGAGCAGTGACAGGATGTCACCCACGCTGCCATGGATCACCCTCCACCCCCTTCATCCCCCACCCACCCATCCAGCTGGGGACACTTGCTGTCTGACTGATGTCACCTCCACTCCCCCGCTCCTCTCTCCTCTCCTCTTGGGGGATAGTGATGGAGTTCACCTGCCCTCCACTCCAATCTGTCATGGTCATGTCTATCTTGTGTGCCTCATCCCCTCCCCCTTATGATGTGCTTTTGATTTTGATATTGACATTGTTCAGTGTCTCCCTGGAGCCCGTGTCTGTCTGTACTAATGACATGAGCATCTCTGAGCAGCACCCTCTGATTAATGAAAGCACAAAGTTTAGAAAGCAGCTCTCCTTTACTCTTACAAGACTGTTTTATATATACACTCTCTCTCCGCATCCTGATCAAATAATTCCCATAAGGAAGCAATAAAACATTTGGATAATTCCAAGCAGATGTGAACATGCCTCAGCAAGTTAACAAGATTCCACTGGACATGCAGAGCAGAGCAGACAGCGTCACAGTGTCAGAGCTGCAGAACCACGTTACGTTCTCTGGGTGTGGGAGGGCCGTGTCCTGAGTCTGGGTCTCCTGCCAGTGCTCTGCAGCAGTCCCACCTGTCTGAACACAGTCCAGGCCACAGAGGAGAGATAGAGACCGCTCTACCGTTCTATCACCTCTATATGGACATGACATATTTTAGAAGTAACATTGTTGTGTTTTTCTTCAACATGATCATTTTCACATACATCAAGTATAGCTCAAAATTAAAGAAACAGTGCATGCAAAGTGGAGCCCACAAGCTGCGTGAGAAGTCAGAGACTCCAGAGAGAAACAAATAGAGCTTTGTAGTATGAAGGAGTCTTTTCTTATAAGAGAGTGTAAAATAACAAGAAGCTCTATGATTACTGGTTAACAGTATATCTTGTGTTTTTCAAGTTTTGGACATTGGTAAAGGACCCAAGATTTGCTATTTTTCTTAGTGGGAAATAGTTGAATTGGTTGTCTATCCAATTTTGTTTTATGTTGCAAATATATTTTTCTCCTTTGCAGTGGGTAGTGTACACTATACTATACAGTGTACAATTTGTTACAATTCAGTAATGTACACATTTTCACACCAACAAAATGATAAGCATTCCATATTTGTGCTGGAGATAGACGTTTATATGAAAGAGAGAACTGCACTGGGAAAATAGTAATATCTTAGGGAAGTGACACTTGGAAATTAATACTAACAGACGGTAACCCCACAAGATTAAGTGAAGCTTTATTCATGCAATACTTGACTTTGTTCAGAAAGATAATGGTTAAATAGGCAATGCCTCTCACCAAAGGTTTTCTTTGTGTACTTCCAACATGAATAGCTAAATATTGTACAAGGCACACTATGAGTTGATGAAGGAGGGAGATAGGATGCCTTGCAGAGAAACAGCAGTATTCACCTATGAGCTAAAAAGAAACTTGGGTAATTGCCATGTCACAAATAATGAGGCTATGTAGCAAAGTGTTTGAAGAACAAACCCCTGATCAAGATAAGATTGGAGACAATATGATAAAATGAGAAGTGTTCTCTGGCTTGTGAATTTCAAAAAGAACAAGTGACAGTCCCTTCTTGGAATCAGATGCAGAGAGAGGGGCTGGATGTGAATACCCCTGATGGTAAACATGTTGTATAGCCTGGAGGACCCGTGTCAATCAACTGTCAAAGGTCACAATGAGACATCTTTCTCTGGACAAATACCCAGTATCCCCCTCCTGTGCTATGGCAGGAGGGCAGACAGAAAGGCTCACCAGAAATGATCCTGCATGTAGTAGTGTGCTGTACTTTCATCAGCCATTCGTTTACCTCGTGAATATAAGAGCACATAGAGAGGTGTTGTAAAGTGACAACATCGTCGCCCACTAGCGGACAGAGCTCACCTCATTGAGCCATCACGCGCCTAAAAGTATTGAACTGATCATGCAGCCAAAACGAGAACACAACGATTGTGTAAATAATATAGCGCACAATGCTTAATTTTCACTCAGCTAAAAAAAAGTCTCAGGTCTTTTGGTGTCATGGCATGTCACGAGTTCAGAAAATAATATTTTATGAGAACTCTCAATTTTAGTCATGTGGCTGAATTGTGGTTGTGGATCGCAAATAAATGTATTGAGTGATAATGCATGGCTGGTTATTTCGGCAGTGTAGTCCTGTTATTTTTACATAGCCCTTATTGGAAACCTAAAAGCAAGTGGAACAGACAAAACACACAATTGTATAAAAGATATTGCCTGATAGTGTTGATATTCACATTGTTAAAACTATATTATCTGTAACATTGTTTTAAATAATATGAATCATTGTTATTATCATCATGGTCATCAGCATTGTTCTTTTTGCATTTGATTTAGGACCACACTAAAGAAAGCCAAAGTGAAGATGGAAGAAAATGTGAATGTTCACTGTTTATTGACTTTATAGTTCTACAATTAAAATGTTCCATAATATTTTACAGGAATTTCAAAAAAGCAAAGACACAAACTTGAAAGGACACTTTAAGTAAAAAACATACTGAAGCTGCCTTACATTATCCAGAGGTTCAAAATACACACTTGAGGGAAGTTGATTTACAGACATCTCTTTATCGAGAGAGAGAGAGAGAGAGAGAGATGAGATACTCAGACCTTGTAGAGGGGCTGCCGAAGTTTCCATCTAAAGAATGTTTTTCTGGAAAACGCTTTTGTTTGGTTTTCAAGTGATTGATGCTTGACTTAATGCTCGGTGAGTCTTCCCAGGAGGGTGAGGCGGGCTCTTTGTGCCTTTTTATCCCATGTGAAGCAAACCAAAGCGGGAGAGTGAGAGTCATAGCTATTCGGCAGGGTACCAGGTCCTCCCCACCGGCGCATCTGCATGTGAAATCGCCATTTCACCCCTCCACACTCCCTAATTGTTGCAAAAATTATTTGTGAAATTGCCTTCCACCAGGAGTGTTTTCCACGGCGATTGTCACACAATTTTCTATGCACGGCAGGCCCACAGAGTTGACACACGCAACTCTTTCTTCCTTAAGAATGTAATAGTTTTAACCTATTCATTTTATTACAATTGGCTTTAAGCTATTGCTATTCGAAAGATCCCTCTTGTAAATGTTCTTTATGCCTACCTGTTGTTATACTACCACAATGGGTGGTAGACTATACCAATAAGCTTGCACGTATTACTAAAACGATTTGACATTCTTGACAAGAAATTTTAGGCCTAATGAAAGTTAAAATGTTAACATCCAAAATGACATTTCTTAACCTATATTGTGCTATTGAATTCCACGGATGTCCGTGGAACCTAGGCTAGCCACAGGTGTCATCTGCAGCAGAGAACGCTGATAACGAGTAGATCATACTGAATTAGCCTTTGCAAAAATTTCAAAAATGTGTCTTTAATAATGTAAACTGTGCGTCAGATCATGATTTTGAATTATACATTCCTGTGAGCTACTTTCAATAGAAATCACCTCTAATAGCCTACATCTGTAAATTAACTTTTTTAATGACTTTATTTATATTTATTTATATTATATTCCATGTGTATTGTTTGAGTGCGTTGTACATACAATTTCCCGTCAGACAATTGTTTCAATTCATTAAATTACAATAACTTAAATATGCAATTGAAAAGTCGTTGAAACAGATATAAACCAGATAGGCCTTTACTAATCCCGATTATTGGTCATTGCATGCTTTGCAACTCACAGTTAGGCCACTTACGTTTCGCTTGTTGGGCCCCTTTCTACGATTTATGAGGGCAAAGTTCCCTTTCAATAAATGAATGCAGCTTATTGGTGTGGTCCGGCGTCATAGCCCGCTGTGCCAGATTTCTTCAAGCTTGCTAAGACACCTCAGTCCCTCAACTTAAAGGTCCAATCCATCCCCATGGTAATGTGGGTAGCGATGCGCGAGGGAATAGAGTTGCTTTTGGAGTATTTAAATGTTGTCTTGCCCTTTAAATGTAGTATTTTTCCTATAGTGTTACACCTCAAATCAATGTCTGATGTTATAAAAAGTTGACCTGAAGAAATAATTTCAACCTGGAATTTAGGTTACTAACGTCTGTCTTTTAGACACACACACACACACACACACACACACACACACACACACACACACACACACACACACACACACACACACACACACACACACACACACACACACACACACACACACACACATACACACACACACACACACACACACACACACACACACACACACACATACAGGTATCCACATACATAAAAGGTGATTTTATGAATGTTGATGTAGCCTACAAACACACATGTAGATATGTATTCATAACATTCACACATCTTCTGAATGATTGATTCACGTGTGGACAGAGCAGAGGAGTCGTTTTTTATTCAGGTACAAGGATTACTATCACATCTGTTTAGTTTCTTTGTTTTGTAAAGTAAAGGTAGTGATGCAATGAATTGAAAACGAAATGTGTGCTTTACGTCCTATGCCGTTGTGTGATTGGTCGGCAGGTCCGTGGCTATACCCACTCTCCCATCATGAATAAAAGAAAGGCCGTCGAGCCTATCCGCGGGCTCTACTGTCTCCTCCTACAACGTGCGCCAAAGTTGGCCACTTACACTTTCAACCAGCAAGCAGACGTTATCAAAACTAGCTGTTGACCACTAAGTATATCAAGGCAAAGAATTAAATAACCTTTGCCCATTTACACATTCGAGTGCAAGGTGTATCCCCTCCCTTTACACACCACAAACCTCCTCACTATTGGGGTCTTCTTTTACCCCGGCATTTCTCTGCATGACTAACATCACCACTTTCTATGTTGGAGGGGTTATAGTATTTACGAGTTTCTCTGTCTGGGACTACGATTTATAGTTCGATTTTTTTTATCCTTTTGAGAGAAGACATTTCGTTACATCCTATCCGCAAAGACCTACATTTTCTTGTCTGGACTTTGCGCGAGTAAGAATTTGGTACCAGTGCCCACTAGGTGTTTCTCCAGTAGCTAGAATGGCTACTTTACCAGGAACAGTGCCTCGAATGATGCGCCCTGCGCCAGGCCAGAACTACCCCCGCACCGGATTCCCTTTGGAAGGTATGTCATATTTTTTTACTTGGAAAATCTTTCTAGAGAGTTGTAAGAAAAACAAACTCGTCAGCTTGGAGGCAGGTTGTAGCTCATCTTTGTCAAATATTAAGAAATATTAGGCAATTGTGTTTTCAATTTTTTGTAGCTCATCTTTGTGATATATTAGGCAATTGTCTTTTCGATTTGTCTATTGATTTACGCCTACAAGGACATTGCAATTGTTGTTTTATATATCAGAATAGACCGTCTAACATTGCTTGACAGGCCTACATGTTGATTCTAGAGGTATAGGACTACTTTTAAAGTATAATTTATCATGTTTACTTTATGCAAATGTTCAATGACAATATGGATGATCAACATTTGACTTCATTTAATTTTTAATGCGTAATATACCTATCCTCCTTATTGAAAAGTTACCAAACCAATGGAGACATTGTTGCTAAGATAATTGTATCAGCTAAATGATAAACTATGCGAGGAAATACAAAAAATATCTTAGCATATGCGCGGAAAAATACCAATTTGTATTTGCATGTATTTATGGGAATCGTTCCCAGTCACAGCGAGTTCGTTCGTGCTCAAGAGCTTTTAACGAAAATACACAAAACCACGTAGCTTGCAAGTTACTGACGCTCCAGGATTTGTTGAAGTATCCTGCTGCTACAAATGGAAGTAAAATACACAGCAAAGAGATAGCTCAAAGGATCACATCAATATTTGTACAGCATGACTAGGAATAATCAAGGTGGAAAGTGTCACACTCTTTAGTGCCTCTTGAATGCGAAATTGGATGCTCAAGTGCTCTATGGCTGTAATTATACATCCTGCCAAACAGGCTGACTGGGAATGAGTTTGTCTGCGTTCTCTAGTGAGAATGGTTGGGCTGTGGGATATGTTTGGAAAGTGCCTACATTATGGTATATTATCATAAACGTCACTGCTATTCGGCACGTCCATACAATTATTATTAGGCTAATGTATTATTATCATGGTTGAGACGACGACAATGATTATTAGTAATATTATAATTATTATAATTATCATTATTATAGGCGTATGTGAGTAGCCTATCTGAATTGATTGCATTTGATTGTCAAGAACTATACAGGCCTAGGACTACTAATTTTGATTTTAATTATTATCTATGTGAAATAACTTTCAGTAAGATATCAATGAATTATATAGCACCAAACCAATTTCACATATTTAATTGTTTATCCTAAGCCTATTTTCACGATGCCCTCTTTGTCATTGCATTGTTGTCTAACTTGATCTCTTTCGCATTAAACTTTAACAATATCAATATCATCAGGACAATATGCAGGACCTGAATATGTTTATTGTGGAACAGTATCAACCCCCCTTGGCCAAGGTCGGGTGAACCAGCTCGGTGGAGTGTTCATCAACGGGAGGCCGCTGCCAAATCATATCCGACACAAGATAGTAGAGATGGCACACCACGGCATCCGACCCTGCGTAATCTCGCGACAGCTACGAGTTTCCCATGGTTGCGTCTCCAAAATCCTCTGTCGGTACCAGGAGACCGGTTCGATTCGTCCCGGGGCTATAGGAGGCAGCAAGCCCAGGGTGAGTGGAGGACTAGTCTCTACATTATTTCACAATCGACAAACTTCAGATACACCTTGACCTGCCATCCGTGTCAGTGTATCTGTCTTCTTCTTCGTCTTCTTCAGTTATTATGTCACGTGCATTTTACGCACCTGCATGCATGCATGAGGCAACATTTTCAACATAGAAACATTAGTTAGGCCTATAGTCTAGAAGTTATGATTATAGGTATTGCATAGAATAAAATACATGCAGTTTTTTGTGTGGGTATGATTTGTGAGGTAGCCTGTGAAGACATGAACCATAGGCCTACAACTCGATAACAAAAAAGTCACTAGGCCTACAATCAGGAAGTCGTCTATAGGCCTTGGTTTGTAATGTCGAAAGAAGGTATGCGCCTCCATTTCAAACTCCCCCTCAGGGAAACAATATATCAGCTTTGTTATGTGTATTTGTATCCATATACATTACAATATCATGTTCTTCATGTGACTTAAAAATTGCTTCGACTTTCCCCTCTCTGTGTTTGGCCGTTGTACATTTTCAAACTCACAGCAGGTAGCAACTCCGGACGTGGAGAAGCGAATTGAAGAGTACAAGCGAGAAAACCCCGGGATGTTCAGTTGGGAGATCCGGGACAAGCTGCTGAAGGACGGGGTGTGCGACAGAAGCACTGTTCCTTCAGGTGAGGCTTCATCTGGTAAGCAACTTTTCCTTCTTATGGTGATTACTGTAAGACTATAGTCTGGTATGCACACATTTGGAATGCAGTTTTTACTTATTTTACTTCTATTTTTGTGACTTCAGAATTGTTCACCTTGTCTTGACATGAACCTATAAATTTGAAGAAATATATCATTCATGTATACACAAAAGTACTAGGACTTCAATGTAATCCAAGGCTTGTTTTGTTTTCAGTGAGTTCCATCAGCCGAGTTCTGAGGGCGCGATTCGGCAAGAAAGATGACGACGACGATAGTGATAAGAAGGATGAAGACGGGGAAAAGAAAACAAAGCATAGCATCGATGGCATTCTCGGCGATAAAGGTAGGCCAACAAAGAAAAACGTCAGTTTATTTAGCTATAAATTGTGACTAAATCGTGTCATTAATATTTGTGGTATTAAACAATAATACAATGTACGGTAGCCTATACACACACAATAATTCTCTATTAGGCCCATGACTCATTATTGCAATAGCAACATCATCAACAACGATAATTATTATTATTGTTGTTATTATTGTTATTATTATTGTTGTTGTTATTATTACTACACTTTAGTAGATCCTATTCATATTATACAATGAATTATTATTACATTATTATTTGGAGGTTAATTAAGTTATTACGCTTGTTAATTTGGATCAACCTTTATCGTTTTCAACTAGGTCAACAATTTATTTTAAGAAAAATCTATGTATCTCTTGGGAAATTCTTATACATTTACGGTAAATCTGAAGAGACTCTCACAGATTGGTGCATTCATTCCTGCTTTTAAGTCCCAGCTAGTCCTTACTCAATTACTCAATTATTTATGTGAGCCTGACGGAAGGTATTTAGCTCCAGAAAATTAATTTGTGTAACAAATTCCTCTCGCGCTCTTTTAACGATCCCCTAAACGACAGCTGACAGTTGACCCATTTGACAATCAATGTCAGTTAGAGGCTCTACATCTCTTGTCAGTTAAACTGAGACGAAGAGGGCAACTTCTCTGCAGCCATATTCCTCTAATACTCATGGCATGCACACATTAACTAGTTTGTAACACACATTTTTCAAACAAACAAACTCTTATTTTGAATATGTTATTTTTAACATTAGGTAATAGGAATGCATGACATTATTGATTTATTTAGCTAGTCTTTTAAGATAACTCAGATTCATTGTTAATTTATATTTTTATATAAGCCTATATGAAACATTTCATTGAGTTAGTAGGTTCGTGCTATTGTGCCACTTGTCAGTGCGCTCTCTGTCATTGAGTAGCCTATAGGGAGAGAGAGAAATCACAGTGCTTATACAAACCTTTCCTGAAAGAGACAACGGTCGCCCTTAAGATGATCAAACATCCTTGAATAGGGTTTAGATAAGAGTTCACAAAAAGCTTTTCCCCATAAAAGACACTGCCAAACTTCTTCAAACTTGAAGATGAACTTCAGTCGCACAACCTCTCTCATCCATTGACGCTTTTCTAAAGTGAAGATTCCAAGGTACAAAGGTAAATCCTAGAAAGCAGGGCAGCAAAAAGGGTCAGTCCATTCTCATTCAAAAACCCGCAAAGAGAGAGAGAGATAAAAAAAAAAGTGTGGACAAAGGGCAGGGTAGATATAAAGGGAAATGAATTATTCAGTACAGCCCGCTGGTAGATAGTTTTGTAATATTACGGAATAGTCTGTTGGAGGAGAAAGCGCATTTGATGGTGCAAAACGGTTCATTCTTTTTTTAATGGCTTGTGTCCATTTATTCCTTTAGAGGTCGGACCATTGTGTTTCTTAGCTCTGTATGGTGTGCTTAATCATGGAAAAATGTTGGACTTTCCGTTTCTAAACAGATATGCTTAAAACTTCAGACAAATTGACCCATTGTAAAATGTCGGTCTCTGATTTCGAAGAGATGTTATCATGTTGCAATCCAAGGTGAACTGTTGCCGAATGTTTAAGTGCATTCTTAATCTTATTGCTATTTTTTCTGATAATTTGTATCATTCTTATTCGATGCTTTACACACGAATAAAAAACAGGAGTCTGTTTACCACCTTTTACATCGAACAATTTAATCGGCCTGCATTCTGATATATTAATTCTGAGATATGATTTTGCTTGCAACAGTGTCACATCAGAATGTTGGAAATGATCGAGTCAGATCTTTCCTCAATAGGTTAACTCAGAACACCAAATGTGCTTTTTAATTCGTTAAAAGATTCGTCTTCTCCCTAATGCAGTTTACCATCCAAATTGCATTTAACAACGTTAAGACTTATTAGAGCAAGTAGGTCTAATGGAACGGTGTCTGTTGAATAGGCGGCTGTGTTGGAGTGGGGTGTAATAGCTTGCAGGCATGGTAAGAAATGTATTTATCCCCAATCAGCCCCTCACTCTCTGAGTTTGAAGCACAAACGTTGTGTTGAAGGGTTTTAAAGCAGATTAAATGTAGCCTTTTATTTATTTTCACTTTCATCTCTGAGCGGGGCTCACAGTGGCTCACCCTGGGCACACATTCATGAGATTTCTGGTTTACTTCAGATATCTTTAGATGTATTACATGTATTTATTTGTTTATTTATTTGTGTATTCATTTATTTTAGTTTTACATCACATATTTTTCCTCTCTGTAATCTGACGTGATAAAACACGTCTGTAAAATTTCAAGCAAGTTGCAATAGGCTAAGGCTAAATAAGGGTATGGAGATAGATCACCATGGTCTGTTGTACTGCGCTTCCATGTTTGTAAACGGAACGCAGGCTCATTATCTAATTTTGATAAGAATATCCATCCATATATGCTTTCCACAATTAAAGAGCATCCACCTGCCATCTTCAATAACGCAGAGTGATAGTGAGGGGCTGCGATGACGGTGCCAAGTTTCAATAGGCGACCAACGGGGTGAAGGGGTTCCACAAAACGCCAAACGTGCATGTTCTCAGTCTTGGCTATATTGTTTGTGGATGACTGGTCAGACCGCCAGGGAAAGAATGAAACCGTTATTTTAAAAGGGACCATCTGCAATTACTAAACCAACAAACGGTCCTCTGTAGCCAGCATGAATTGGCGAGGTGGAGGCAATGGACACTTCAGAAAATCGTCGGATTACCTGAGGTTCTCAATCTAATCAAACAGAGGCCAGACTGGCTTTATGAGCGTTGGGAAGGGATAATGAGAGAGAGCATCGGAGAGCCACTGTGGTGTCAGGCAATCCGAGGCTCCGGGCTCGCTTTCTCTGTGCATATTCAATTAAATGACCATGGGTGCCGATTAAGAACAAGGATGTTATATACAAAGGGACAGAAAAGAATCACATCATCTATGAGATAACATAAATTGTGTAGCCTTTTTGAAATGACAAACAAACAAAACAAGTTAAAATATGTAAAGACCTAAATAAATAAGTATTACAATTTGTGTGTTCTACGCAGGCGCGCACACACTCACTCACGCGCACACACACACGCACTCACGCGCACACACACACTCTATGTCTACGGAAATATAATGTAGTTATATTTCGGGGTCTAAAGCCGTGCTGAATGAGAAGGACAGGGGAATGAAGCGAGAACCCACTTCAAACAAATCCATCTGGAATAGGCTAGCGTGTGAGAGAGATTTAGTGAAAGTATGGGGAAGTTATTTAGCTATTATTTTTCCTCGGGCATTGAGAGTAACTCCATCTGCACTTTCTTCCAGCTATTTGGCTGGGTTGAAATAGAGGGATACCCAAATGTTGGGCAGAGATAACATACCCATCATAGCCCAGACCCTGCGATGTGCTTCACTGCATTAAACTCGGATTAACCTCCCCTTTCCCCGCAGCCCGCTCTCGACACATTTCACTGAAATTTACATTGGTGGATTTCTTGCACACAGAGGGGGCAAAAGCTTAAAGCCCTCGCTACAGCTAATCATATAATCGATTATGATATTATTGATAACAAAATAGATAATAATAATCATATAATTAATAATTGGCCTAATAATAATAATTTCTGATTCTAACCAATATATGAATTGCAACTAGTAGCCTATAAGAAAGCGCATTATTTTGAAACTTTTGAAAATATTTAAAATCAATTATAGCCTACCAAATGTTGTCAAATAATGTAAATTAATTTAATACTAGCGTATATTATTGTAGCGTGTAATTTGCTATTTTATGGAAATGGACAGTCAAAAATCACGATAAAGACCATGTTTTAATCATGGAACCAATCAAACACAGGAGGTTGGTGGCACCTTAATTGGGGAGGACCGGTTCGTGGTAATGGCTGGAGCAAAATTAGTGGAATGGTATCAAATACATCAAACACATGGAAACCATGTGTTTGATGCCATTCCATTAACTCCGTTCCAGGCATTATTATGAGCCATCCTGCCGTCAGTAGCCTCCACTGCAATCAAATTACCCAAACCAACCACAGTTTTTCATAATTGGAATTTAAACAGGTTTGTTAGGAAAGCTTTTTCTTGATTTTGACAGGACACTGAATTTTGAGTCTCAATACGCGTAAATCAGTTCAATCACTGGCAGGCTAAGATAGAATCCGCGCTCTCTAAAACGTACACAATCATTTCTAATTTATGTTAAATCGTTTGCACCGAAGCCGATTTCTTCGACAGTGAACGAAATTTAGCAGAGGTCATGGTTTACAAGCGTTTATACAATTAACAGTACATGGACCTCTTTAATAATTTAGCCGCCACTATTTTTACTCTTCGTATTTGTATCTGTACACATAGTGATTTATGTCATGGTTTGCTTTTGTCTTCCCTCGTGAAACTTGAAACAAGCTGAGCAATGGCGGAATGGAATGGCATCTGGAGAGTACATGGCATTATTTCCAAACAACCACACGTCAACCGATGGTACACGTTAAACGGATAGATGGCCATTTATACAGACAACCTTTGAACGATTAGGTCTCGATTCGTTCTCTCCTTTGGAGGAGCATTAACGTGCAATTATACCCAATGTTTTTGGCGACCTGTGAATTTGAGGAGGACCCCGAATGTGTTATGTGCAGGATTTTCGTTTTCCGCAGTCATGTTAAAAAGAGACAAATAAGAGAGAGCAAGGGAATATAGAAAGTAGCCTAGGCGAGGACAGCTAACTGGAAGAAATGGAGAAGCTTTTGGAATTCCAACCTTTTGCTTATCAGAAACAATATTGTGACGGCTCAAACACAATGGTCCCACTGGTTGAATCAACGTTATTTCCACGTCATTGAAATTAAATTACGTTGAACGAACGTAGAATAGACGTTACATTGACGTCTGTGCGCAGTGGGGGAGTTCGTCATTGCAGACAACGTTTTCAAGCCTGGCGGTCTATTAATTAAAGCACTGCTTGTCACGTGGGACACGTCCTATCATGCGCACACTTCTTAGGATAATGGTTTTTCGATCTCTTGTAATGTGGGATTCTCCATAAGGGACAATCTTTCCTCTCCAGCTACTTAGGGGACATTGAGAAGTGTACAGACGAAGACATGGGGATTTTTATCTCATTTATAAAGACGAGTTAATAATCCTTTCCTGCTTAATAACTTTAAAAGGATTCAATTTCCCCTCTCATTTAGGGTTACGATCATACATTGTTATTGGATACAATAGTATCATTTCAAGGTTAACATTTCATGCTTGAAAAATATTAAAATATTGTCCTATACTGTGTTATAGTTAAAACAATTCCCGACGTTTTAATCCATGCATGTTGTCGTCGTCATTGATAATGATGACGATTATCTGTTTAATCTATTGTAGACTAACTCATTTCACATTTCCCTAATGTGGTCAATATTTTGAAGGCGTCTTGTTAGCACCACGGTGTTTAGTGGGCATGGGGGTCACAGAACCGATTTCCGGGCCAAGACATACGGTACAAATTATGAAGGAAGTATATCCCTCAAGGCCCCCGCTCATAGCAGTAGTGTGCAGGATGTTCTTATCATTTCTGTCTGTGTCTTATTTAGCCATTTTTTTACTAGAATGTTTGGTGACCCTATCACATGTTCAATGCTGATGATAAGGTGCTGCAGACATATTGAGTCAAGTCTTATTTTTGTGCAATTCTTTATCGATACCTTATTGTTCCAACGTAATTATGACATAATGGAAAACAGATAGAAATTGTTATTTTTTAGCAAAATGTTACTTTGTTCTATATTTCCTGTAACGCTTCAGTTAGCCTATTGCAACAAATGAGCTGCATGTATTGTACACACGTAGGCCTATAGACTATCGACTACCCTCTATCGACAATCTCCTTATAGTACAATAATGAAATAGTAATCGATTTTATAACATTATACGACAAGTAACTCATGCCAAACTTTCCCAAACTAGTCCCCACAATGCTGCATGTAATATTTCAGTGATTTTTTTTTTTTTTTCGTTTAACTTCAGCATGGCTGGTTTATACACCGCTGTGCAGGTATTTGACTGGTGCAGGGGCCCCTACAAATCCAACTCATTGCGGTTTCCCCTGTAATTCATCTTGGTATCCCAGGGAGAGGGCCCCAGGTACTCAAGGTATCTTAATTCTTTCAGCAAACTTTTCCAATAACCTGTCTCCAACAAAGCCTCCTCTGCAAGAAAGCACCGATTTCAGTTGACCTATCGGCTACTGCAAGAAGGCCTACAGGTTAGGTTGAGCTTTTTATAGTTTTTAGCAGTTGTGTGATTATGATGACGGATTCTTATCATATTTAACAGCTTGTTATAACACGGTTTGATTTCAGCAACGTTACCCATGAAATATTAAAGGGTGGGGGGAAAAAGCTAATGTTGAGCTAATGTTGAGCTAATGTTGAGCAAATCATTGCATACGCTCACAGTATTATGTTTGAATTATTTATGGTTATTATCATTATTAATCTTCTTCTTGTTGTTCTTTTTTTATGATTGTTATTATGATTAAAGGTATCCATTATTAATTAGCAATAAGCTTATTTGTCGTTGCATGCCTCTGTGACATTCTTAGCTTTCCTTTTGGTGGAGACTGAGACTACAGAGCGAGGCTGACAGGGGTAAGCTAGGGGTCCCCTGTGAGTCTGACTCGGAAATCATAACTTGACCAGCTTTTCCTTTTCTGAAACCAACTCGTTGAACTTGTCAGATCTAATCAGGGCGTTTAAACGTTCAAGTGTATCGGTGGGAAACAGTAGGTGATTGGTCAGGGCCAGCAAATGCGGCTTTCGAGCATTTTTGAGGATACGTAGAGGGGGATGAGCACGAGGACGCTTGGAATTGGATTGCTCGAAGGAGAGTCTTTTTTTCTCCAGGCTTTTCCCGCTACTGTGTCAATTAAATGGCCATCCAGCGGGCTAAACAAGGCCACCGGCGCATGAACTTTGGCAGTGCGTGCTAATTAGGTATTACATTAATTAGAATAGACATCTATTAACGTCTTGAAAGTTTGCCATTTTTTTACACAGTTTAAAAGGTATAACAGTGGGTTAATGGCTTACAGACAATATTACATTTTATAGCATCCCCATGATGTGTGCTGCCCGTCTAACTGATGTCCTAGAGATCTTAAAACCCAAAACATACGTTTAATCGTTTTTCTAACCTATGATAGGATTTTTCTATTTTTAAACAAAAAAATATAAAGTACCAGTCAAAAGTTTGGACACACCTACTCATTCAACAGTTTTTGTTGTTGTTGTTTTTTACTATTTTCTACATTGTAGAATATTAGTGAAGACATCAAAACTATGAAATAAAACCTATGGAATCATGTTGTAACCAGAAAAGTGTTTAACAAATCAAAATATATTTTCTATTTGAGATTCTTCAAAGTAGCCACCCTTTGCCTTGATGACAGCTTTGCACACTTGGTTCTCTCAACCAGCTTCACCTGGAATGCTTTTCCAACAGGAGTTCCCATTAATGCTGAATACTTGTTGGCTGCTTTTCCTTCATTCTGTGGTCCAACTCATCCCAAGCCATCTCAATTGGGTTGAGGTTGGATGATTGTGGAGGCTAGGTCATCTGATGCAGCACTCCATCACTCTCCTTCTTGGTAAAATAACCCTTACACAGCCTGGAGGTGTGTTTTAGGTCTTTGTCCTGTTGAAAACCAAATGATTGTCCCACTAAGCGCAAACCAGATGGGATGACGTATCGCTGCAGAATGCTGTGGTAGCATTGCTGGTTAAGTGTGCCTTGAATTCTAAATTAATCACAGACAGTGTCACCTCCACACCATCACACCTCCTCCTCCATACTTCATGGTGGGAATCACACATGCTGAGAACATCTATTCACCTACTCTGTGTGTCACAAAGACATGGCGGTTGGAACCAAAAATCTCAAATTTGGACTCATCAAACCAAAGGACAGATTTCCACCAATCTAATGTCCATTCCTCGTGTTTCTTGGCCCAAGCAAGGCTCTTATTATTATTGGTTTCCTTTAGTAGTGGTTTCTTTGCAGCAATTCGACCACGAAGGCCTGATTCACGCAGTCTCCTCTGAACAGTTGATGTTGAGATGTGTCTGTTACTTGAACTCTGTGAAGCATTTATTTGGGCTGCAATTTCTGAGCCTGGTAACTCTAATTAACTTATCCTCTGCAGCAGAGGTAACTCTGAGTATTCCTTTCCTGTGGCGGTCCTCATGAGAGCCAGTTTCATCAGAGCGCTTGATGGTTTTTGTGACTGCACTTGAAGAAATGTTCAAAGTTCTTGACATTTTCTGTATTAACTGATCTTCATGTCTTAAAGTGATGATGGACTGTCATTTCTCTTTGCTTATTTGAGCTGTTCTTGCCATAAAATGGACTTGGTCTTTTACCAAGTAGGGCTAGCTTCTGTATACCAACCTTACCTTGTCACAACACAACTGTTAAGCTCAAATGCATTAAGAAGGAAAGAAATTCCACAAATTAACTTTTAAGAAGACACCTGTTAATTGAAATGCATTCAAGGTGACTACCTCATGAAGCTGGTTGAGAGAATGCCAAGAGTGTGCAAAGCTGTCATCAAGGCAAAGGGTGTTTACTTTGAAGAATCTCTAATATAACATATATTTTGATTTGTTTAACACTTTTTTGGTTACTACATGATTCCATATTTGTTATTTCATAGTTTTGATGTCTTCACTATTATTCTACAATGTAGAAACTAGTAAAAATAAAGAAAAACCCTGGAATGAGTAGGTGTGTCCAAACTTTTGACTGTTGTTGTATGTGTGAAATTTGTTTTGATTTAGAATGGACCATTATCATGGACCTGTCACAACAGGGGCAGCGTAAGAACAAGAGTAATCTATGCACTTAAATTGCAAATGGAGGGCACTTTTCCCGTGGTTCATTTTCATGTCAGCCAGGTAGGCTATATTCCTGTTGTAAAGATAAACAATTTTCTTAATATTTGGAAAGTTGAAAAATATATATAGTAGGCCTAGTCTATAGAATACTGATGGGATCCTCCTCTTTTTAGTAGAGGCCATGACTCTGTTTTCTAATGTAATTGCATAGCCTATAGAAATGTTGCCCAATATGAGCTCATGGGCTCTCATGAAGTGTTTGATTTGATTTTCGATGACATTTGCATTGATGTCAGCGTGATTAGAGCGACAATAGAGGGCTGCGTACCAGGCAGGCACTTTTTTGGTTACTACATGATTCCTTATGTGTTATTTCATATGTTTGATGTCTTCACTGTTATTCTACAATATAGAAAATAGTACAAATAAAGACAAATCCTGCAATGAGTAGGTGCGTCCAAACTTTTGACTGGTACTGTATCTAAAAAAACAAATGTTTTGCTATTCCTAGTGTGTTTATAAAATTGTTATTTAAAAAATCACGTGTAGGCTATTTCATGACTGATCAGGCCCCATGAGACTAATATGTTATCTAAGTTTGTGTATGTGTGTTTGTCTTTTGAGTATAGTTTTGTGTTTTTTCCATTGAAAAATATACTTTGGAGCTTGAATCATCCTCTCTCTGGTTTAGAAGAAGTGGAAATTCAATTGTCTCCATGCCCTTTTTGAAAGCATTTTTTCTTTTAATTGAATACCTTTTTTCTTTTATTGGGACTAAACCCCTTCTGATGTCTGACAGCCTAGTCTCTCCATTGTCAGACGAATGGACACTAGAAGGAAGAGAGAAAGAAGAGGGAGGAGAAAAGAACCTTCTGTTATTTTCTATTTTGAGACTCGCTGCATAGGCTATTCAGGCGAGTTGATGAACTCCTCCAAAAAGTTTATTAAGGGGCTGAAAACAATAAGAACTAAAGCCTTTGGGCTCCAGGGCAGACAGTTTATAAACTAGCTGCCATTGTGCCTCAAAGGCAGATGCATGAATACTTTTGAATGGGGCCTTCAAACTGACACGATCAGGCTGGACAGCAACAGTTTAAAAGGAGAGGGTTCTTCTTCTGCAGCTCAGATCTCTCCTTTCCTGCATTAATGTTCATCTGCAGAGAAGAGGCAGGGGGAGAATGATCTGGATAGGCATTGACTGTCATGGCCAGGGTGATTTTCTCCCTCTACACTTAGATATACTACACGTAACAGCCAGTTGACATGAAGAAAAACATTATTCAAATTCATTCAACTTAATATGACAAATTGACGATTGTCCTCTTCCAGGAGAAAACACCAGTGCATTTTCCCATTCCTCGGTCAGTTCTGTAAGGAAATTGCAACATAGAGTAATGGTAAGACAATCTAATATGCTACGTTTATTTATTTTCTTATTTCCACTGAAAAAAAAAGATCAGCTAGAAGTTTTATCTCAGACAGACGAAGTGGGAAGCGATGCGCTGGTTAGCTGTATTTTAGCTGTGTTTAAAACATTTATTTTCTGTCTTGGCTCTGGTGGAAAGCAATATTTAGTTTATCTTCTGTATGGAACACTGTTAATGTTCTTAAAAAGTAGATAACAGACTACTGAGGAGCTTTTGATTTACTCTCATATTTGGAGAAATAGTACAACAACTTTGTTGTATACATCTAGACACTTTATTCCCATTCCTTTCATTAGAGAAAGGTGTGTCACTTTCTATCCCTCTCTCTATCTTTCACTCTCTTTCTCTGGCCAGCCCTTCTCTTTAGCCCCGTCAGTCTCTGGTTCTCTGCCTCCCAACATCAGAGGGAGTCCTGTGATTTGTGACCCCAGCGACCCATACTTAATCTGGCTAAAGAGGGGGAGCATCCAGCTCGTAGAGCGCAGGGCCCCAAACAGCCCCGGCCTGATCTGGCAGGTGTCAACATTAGCAACACAATCGCACCCCAGTCCAATGCCCCGTACCCTAGCCACAGCGCCACACTGAACCCAAACTATGTGAGGCCCAGTGAAAGGAGATGCATAAAGGGAGTGGGGATGGGAGGAGAGGAGAGGGGGAGGACAAGGGAGAGATTAAACTCTCAGACAGCTATTAGCAGGGATGAGGCTTTTCTAAACAAACAAAAAACGAGACAATCAATACTGTGTTAGTTTACCAAGTGGAGTCATGATGGGCTCTGGGGTATTTCTCTCTCTTCTATTGTTTTTCTCAACTTCTCAAACGTCTGTGGTTTGGTTCGTATTGGCAATCCAATTTAGTCTGGAGTCCTTGGAGACCTATTTATTTTGTGGCCAGTGCTTTGTTAATGGTTGGTTTGCTCCAGCCCGTGGCTAGTTCATTCATAGATTTAGAGCTGTAATGAATCCTGGTTGGAGGGTATTAACGCTGATAGTGGACAATCACTGGGCTGTCCAGAGGAAAGCAGCATTCAGTGATGACAGGACCACTGGCCCTTGGGGACCACAGCCCTTCTCTCTCATTAGACAGAGACAGAGGTGTCGCTTTAAACACATGAGAGGGATTGGAAAGGGAATGCGTTGACATTTGGACTGTTGCCGATCTTGAGTGGGTATCTGTCTTGACAAGAAAAGCAATGTTTTTTAAAGCCCATTTATTTCTCACTCACTGCTGATTCTAGGCCATGCCACCAGAAGAGACACAGGTTCTCCTCCGTGGTGGAGATTAGTTGGAAAGGTTTCAGTAGTAGGAGACCTGTAGTATTTGTTTTTGGAAGAGACAACAATCTCATTTAATTGTTTGGTTTGAGATGTCCCCTTGACACCCTCTTCCAGGTCTCTTGAAAAACAAATAGAACATAGAGGGTTGTTATACCTGTGTGGTGTGTGTAGCATGTACTCCACAACTCCCAGGAGGACCCGGTAGGTGAGGTGTTTGTTGGGTGCCATTCGTTGATCCTGCGGTAATGATAAGTCAACACAAACAACCCCCTGGAGAAAAGCTCCTTGGGAAGTTGCTGCAAACGCATCCTTGGCTAAGCCCTCACCATTGGCAGCAATAAACAAGCACACATTAACTCACCCAATGACCTCCTGAGACATTGGGGATTGTTGTCATGAAATACCCATCATAGAGTTAGCTAGCAATAAACTGGTGGTAGGCGTTCAGGGTATTGAGAGATCACAAACCAGCGGGGAGTAGCCCCTGGTGAGGACGTATTAGTCCTAGTAGCACTGCCCTATGAAATGTGTCTTCTGCATATAACCCAACCCCCCTGAGTCAGAGAGGTGTGGTGGTGGGGGGGGGGCTGGGTTAACTGCCTTGACCAAGGACAGAACAGCAGATTTTTCCCACCTTGCCGGCTCAAGGATTCGAACCAGCAACCTTTCCAATGGCCCATGAATCTGTAAACGGTCATTGTAATTTGTCGGTCTCTGTTTTTATAGTGTGTCTATGAAGGCCTTACAGATCATGAGCCGAGCCTAAGCATGCAATGGCCTCTTTGATTTCAGCCATATGATGGCTTCCATCAGATAAAAGACAGTACTATTAAGTATTTATGATCCCATTAGACAAAACACCTGTCTCTGTAACTCTCCTATTGGTTTCTGCTCCATTGCCAGTGCTGTGTTACCAGTGTTTTATAGAGTGCATACATTACAGGACTGCGCCAGTAAAACAAGCAGCTTTCAACTTTCCCACTCAAGGCCATCCATAGATCTATACCTGTGCTTCAAATATGAGCTAGATTTGTTGAATACCTAGAAGTCTCCTCATATATTACACCTAATATTTACTGTGTTTGTCTAGTTTTGCTATTGTTTGTTTGTGATTCAGAGTCATGTCATTTGACTCTATATTCACTGCTAGTCCATACATTGTCTCAATCAGTTGAACATATTGAAATTTATGTTGTTTTTTATTTTAAACGTCCACTTTTGGAGTCTTGTTTTTAGAGGGATTTAGTTTCTACTGTGTGGTCTATTATGTAGACTGTTTATGTAGACGGTTTGTGCTGCTGAGGAAAACATGTAGTGTAGACCATCACATGACTCCCATGCCTTTCTTATATAGTCATAACAACATACGAAGACAAACAGTGTAATAACTGGAACCACTGGCACAAATACATTTTCCTGGGTGATTAAGCTGTTATTATTTTGACAAACAGTAGAATTGAGAGAGTGGCTAGAGTAATGATGAATGCATATGACATATGAATTAATACAGTACAGCAGGCTATCTGGCATCCTTGGTTGTGTCCTCAGTAAATGATAGATGTTCAGTAGATGTTCAGTTCCTCAGAATTTACTTAAAACTTTGATTCTTCTGATTCGCCTTGGCTGCCAGAATTGTCTGTGTTTGACAGCTGTCACAGATCAGGACAGTGTGTTGCATTACACCAATCTGCTGGTTACCACGGAGTGGCATTAGAAAAGACAACAAGCATTTCTGGCTAATTTTATTACAATACAGGAATAGCCCCCATAATGTGCAACAGTAATTACGTTTAGAGCAGTGTGCCCAGCTCTCTTAGCGATGAATGAGAGACATTGACCATGGTCTGCTAGTTTAAAAATCACCATTAGCCTATGCTACTTAGGGCCAGAACATTTCCCATTTTATGCTCCTAATCTGCCTTGCAACTGCAATCTTCATTTGTTTTAATTGTCCATGTGGACATTTTTTGACACGCACAAAGACAATAAACATGTTCCCGTAAGTGTTGCAAATCAGAAATGTGTTTTTTTCCACCCAGTTAAAATGTTATGGAGAGTTGAAACGGTGGGGTGGAGCTGCCGTTCCAGCCTGCAAAATAACAACTTCAAATGGTGCCTGGTCCTTCATTTTCAACTAATGGGCTTATTTCTGCATCCTCTGTCATTCTCTCCTTGGGGAATATGTTCTCTCATTTCAAAAGCTTTGCTTCTCCGTTACATTGTAAAGCCACAATATGGAGTACAGAACTCAGATGTTAATATCAAGCACTGTGACGACTTACTGATGTCCCCATCCAACCCTCCAAACAGGAAATATCAATATATTTTTGGATCCTCAGGAACGATTTGGAAATACACTAGTGTGTGTTCAGTTTGAATTCACTGAATCTGAAAATGAAAGAGTAAATGAAAGAAGACATTTCACTTCTTTAATTCTTGCTTATAATATCCTTGGGATGGTCTCTCTTTTACCTGTCGGCACAATACATTTTTGTTTTGTTTGTTTATTTATTTGTTCACGTGTTTGTCCACATAGGTTATGACCTCAGTAATCTAGTGACAGAATCATGCCCAGCATCATGAACTGTTTATCTGTCCTAATTAGGCCTTGGGGTTGCTGGGTCCCATGTGTGTTGTAATAAAGGCATCATTAGTCTAGGGGTTAAGCCCCATGGACCATTAGGTAGTTATGGTCAGATTGATGATGTGTGGTGTAGTGGTATGTCCCTCAAACAAGACTGCCAACATGTTTTAAAATGATGGACGTTGTTTGTGGATTATGGATATTATGTTTGGTGAATTTGCACTCACATTGACTGTGATCAAAAATACTCTTTCAGCTGTCCCCGGCACCATAAAAACTTCTGCACAATGAAAAATGTTTACGGCCTGGCATTGTCCAGAAAATTAGGAAACTTCCCTGGGGCATGAAAAATTGTCCACTGTGCATTCCTATTCTGTGTAAAGTAATCTCTCCTTGGCTTTGTTGAGAAAATGATTTGTTCCTCCTGGAGACCTCCACTCATAGCCCTGAGTTACTGTGTGATTTCCTGGGTAGGTTTTGGAGCCTTTGTTGGGGGACTGGGGCTCTAGTTCCATTGCCAGTTGGCGGGGACCCTGTGGACTCCATTTGCTCTGCGCTGCTTCTTAATTTCATTACTTTTACTGTGACCTCAATTAGCAGGGACCCTAGCCCAGGAAATGACTTTCCATTGGAAAGTGAAGCTGGGCTCAGTCGGCAGAGAGAGGGATACCGCTTTAAAGGGAGAGTGCATTTTACTCCTGGCACTTAAAGTTTTTAGTCATTAGTCAGTTCCAAGTTAAAGTTATATCATTTAAATCAGACTTGTTTGTGAAAACTTTCCAAAACATCCATCAGAATTGAAAGAATATACATTTTTGCTTTCCCTGTTTTGACAGAGAGTGAAGAAATACTCCAACTACAATAACTTTTCCTGTCAAGTTTGCCTTTGTACAAATATCAACAATGTAACGAAAGTGAAATCTTACGTTTTATAAAGGTATGAATATACCAGTTTTCGCACTTTCTGAGTAACAGTATTTTCTCTTTCTCAATAAGAAGTTGTTTCTGAAAGTAATACAATCATAGTGTTAGTAATATCCCACGTCCAACCGGTAGAATGTATGCATAAAAAAGAAGAATCCCACCCTTCAAGCACTTCACGGTTTCACACTCAGGCAGAGAGAGCAGAGCAGAGGCCTGGGGAGTCAATATGTCAGCGTTTATGGATGCCCTGCGGAGCTGCACAGGGCTGTCAGGCCTCTATTCATGCTCTAATGGCCCCCTAAGGAGTCTGTCTCTCTTTGCTGAAAGGGCCGGGAGGCCCAGTGGACGCCCTGTTGTTGAAGGTGAGCGAGCGCTCTCATGGATGCGCCGCGCCTTCATCCATATGACAAGAACCATAAAAGAGTAGCGCTTTTCTTCGCTGCTTCTCCCTCTCTTCTCTTCGTTCTCCTCCCTTCGACATTTCTTGCCCGACCTCAAATAAAGAAAAGGGTGCTAATTGTTTGTTGTGAGAGCCAAAGATTATAGAGCCTCCCGTCTTTCTTCCTCCCCTTGCCTTTTTCTCCTCTTTTGCAGGAATGTGATTCTATCACAGAGCAGAGCAAAGCAAACTATCAGAATTGTCCTTTGGTACGTTGATCAGAGGGAAAAGAGACTAATTTTGACAGTAGCAATGAGACACAAGAAAACAGTCTAAGGTTGGATTTTGGTTGGATGTGAGGCTCAGGTTTAATTCCAAATGAATGAGGAGGGAGGTCATAGGGAAACGTTACACTCATAGAAATCAAATCAAATTGTATTGGTCACATACACATATTTAGCAGATGTTATTGCTTGTGTTTCTAGCTACAGCAGTGCAGTAGTATCTAACAATTCACAACAATACACACATCTAAAAGTAAAATAATGGAATTAAGAAATATTAGGATGAATAGTGTCGGAGTGGCATTGACTAAAATACAGTAGAATACAGTATATACATATGAGATGAGTAAAGCAGTATGTAAACCTTATTAAAGTGACTAGTGTTCCATTTTTAAGTGACTAGTGATTCCATGTCTATGTACATAGGGCAGCAGCATCTAAGGTGCAGGGTTGAGTAACCAACCGGGTGGTAGCCGGCTAGTGATGGCTATTTAACAGTTTGATGTCCTTGAGGTAGAAGCTGTTTTTCAGTCTCTCGAAAAAGGTTCCAAAAGAGAACCTTTTTTTGTTTCCATGTAGAACTCTTTTTGGTTCTAGGTAGAACCCCTTTGGGTTCCATGTAGAACAGTCTGTTGAATGGAACCCAAAAGTGTTATACCTGGAACCAAAAAGGGTTCTCCTATGGGGACAGCCAAAGATAACACCTTTTTTTCTAAGTGTATGGTCCTCTAGATCATAGTACTGACGTGGTGTGAGATGTACACTGGTGAGGTGGTTATTTTCCTACTTACTGTTGAGACTCTCGGGAGACACCTGCCTTTGGTCCTTAGACACCTGTTAATCAGTGGACAGAACTGATTTGTACGTTTGAGAGAGGAGGGGAAGTTCAATGCGATGTAATTTAAGAAAATGTATACAGTCAGGGCTTGTTTGAGAGTCCATTGTTGTGGACTCTCAACCACACTTATAATCTAAATTGTGCAATACTGTGACTCAAATGTTTTCATTTACAGTAGACACAAGTTACTTTTGTTTATTGCAAGCAGATAACAGTAGCCATACTAGAGGTTGCTCATCTCCAGAATCAATTAGTGATAAATGCCAAGCCAGGCTCTGAGAAGGTCACTGCTACCAGGGGAGATGATGATGATTCAAATTGATTTCAGCATATTAACATTAGGTAGGTACATCCTTGCTATATTGTCATATTCTCCTTGTCATATTCTCACGTTGAAGAGGTTTTTTGGTTGGCGACCTAGGTAACTAACAGATTAGATTATTTTAGAAAAATTCTAGGTTTTAATTTCAGTCTCTGGCTCATTGTCTATCTGAGTGTATAGTTCCTCATGTCCCTTGTTTTCATGGATTACTATATGGATTGTTTTAATGTAGTACTATAAGGTTTGTTTTAATGTAGTACTATAAGATTTGTTTTAATGCAGTACTATAAGGTTTGTTTTAATGCAGTACTATAAGGTTTGTTTTAATGTAGTACTATAAGGTTTGTTTTAATGCAGTACTATAAGGTTTGTTTTAATGTAGTACTATAAGGTTTGTTTTAATGCAGTACTATAAGGTTTGTTTTAATGCAGTACTATAAGATTTGTTTTAATGCAGTACTATAAGGTTTGTTTTAATGCAGTACTATAAGGTTTGTTTTAATGTAGTACTATAAGGTTTGTTTTAATGTAGTACTATAAGGTTTGTTTTAATGCAGTACTATAAGGTTTGTTTTAATGTAGTACTATAAGGTTTGTTTTAATGCAGTACTATAAGATTTGTTTTAATGCAGTACTATAAGGTTTGTTTTAATGCAGTACTATAAGGTTTGTTTTAATGGAGTACTACAAGGTTTCTATGTTAAATCCATCCTTCAGTAACACAACTGAATAATCTCCTATGGCTCTCCTAACTTGGCAAACACTGAGGGACACACAGACAAATGCCGCCTCATTCTCTGAAAAATGCAAATTGGGAAGTTGTCAGCTATTTGATGTTGCTGCATGATCCCCGCCCCCGAAAACATCCCTCTCCAGTACGTGGGGTTGAATCCCATGCAATCCTGGGGACAGGAAGAGATGTTTATATTCAGGCCTGGAGCAGGAGACAGCACAGAGACAGATGGATGTCAGAGATAGCAGATCCCAATCCAGGCATTTGCTGCTTATCACAGGGCCTGTTTGCATAATTAGGCCTTTTGATATTCCTCCCCGCCGACTGACAAAAAGTATAATTGCAACATCAACTACGACAAAAGGCATGCACAAAATAAACAAGTAAACATAAATAGAATGAAAAGATGGGCTGTTATTTTTGTCCTGTGGGAATGAAGGAAAAAAACGACCAATAAACAAAATGTGCTGTCAGTCACAGTCAACTGGTGTGACTGGCTGCTCTGAGGCTGGTCCTGTGAATGCCTGCAGAACACTGAGCGTGAGGCCTGATTGTAATTATGCTGGAACTAATATGCTTTTCAAAATGAGCCATTATGAGCTAATGCTTCACTGCCAGAGCCCTGTCTGTTTTTGTCCCTCTGTCTTGGGTAGTTTGCAAAGGTACAGCTGATATTGAGGCCATTGGTTCCGGTATCAAAAACAGCCTTCATGGGACAGGGTTAGGGATACACACCATAGTGTTGTTGAGCTAATACTGACTCAGAGTTATTCTGAGAGACAAGGAATGATGCTTCCCTTCATGTCATCATGGAGGCTTCTTTATAATTTGTTATCCTTAAAAAGTATCCATTTCTGATCTATATTTTCTATATTTGACCTAAATATTCACAGACACAGTGATGTGATTATATTGGTTAATATTTGACCATATTAGACATCTTGGCGTTGTTTTGTTTTTTGCTATCATGTGGAAGCGTTGCTAGTAGCCTCCTGTGTTGTAGTGTTGTGGTGATCAGTTATAGCCTCCTGTGTTGTAGTGTTGTGGTGATCAGTTGCTCGTAGCCTCCTGTGTTGTAGTGTTGTGATGATCAGTTGCTAGTAGCCTCCTGTGTTGTAGTGTTGTGGTGATCAGTTGCTCGTAGCCTCCTGTGTTGTAGTGTTGTGATGATCAGTTGCTAGTAGCCTCCTGTGTAGTAGTGTTGTGGTGATCAGTTGCTAGTAGCCTCCTGTGTTGTAGTGTTGTGATGATCAGTTGCTAGTAGCCTCCTGTGTTGTAGTGTTGTGATGATCAGTTGCTAGTAGCCTCCTGTGTTGTAGTGTTGTGGTGATCAGTTGCTAGTAGCCTCCTGTGTTGTAGTGTTGTGATGATCAGTTGCTAGTAGCCTCCTGTGTTGTAGTGTTGTGGTGATCAGTTGCTAGTAGCCTCCTGTGTTGTAGTGTTGTGATGATCAGTTGCTAGTAGCCTCCTGTGTTGTAGTGTTGTGGTGATCAGTTGCTAGTAGCCTCCTGTGTAGTAGTGTTGTGGTGATCAGTTGCTAGTAGCCTCCTGTGTTGTAGTGTTGTGGTGATCAGTTGCTCGTAGCCTCCTGTGTTGTCGTGTTGTGATGATCAGTTGCTAGTAGCCTCCTGTGTAGTAGTGTTGTGGTGATCAGTTGCTAGTAGCCTCCTGTGTTGTCGTGTTGTGATGATCAGTTGCTAGTAGCCTCCTGTGTTGTAGTGTTGTGGTGATCAGTTGCTAGTAGCCTCCTGTGTTGTAGTGTTGTGATGATCAGTTGCTAGTAGCCTCCTGTGTTGTAGTGTTGTGATGATCAGTTGCTAGTAGCCTCCTGTGTTGTAGTGTTGTGGTGATCAGTTGCTAGTAGCCTCCTGTGTAGTAGTGTTGTGGTGATCAGTTGCTAGTAGCCTCCTGTGTTGTAGTGTTATGGTGATCAGTTGGAGTTGATGGTGTTGGAGTGTAGCCTAGATGCTTTTTGTGTGATCATTTTCTGGACTGTGATTGTATGTTGTCTCTGCTATTGTAGGGCTTGACATTATTGTAGCACAATGTTCTTGTGGATCACTGGACCCCAGCAGTCTTTATTGACTCTAAAGCCTTGGACATCAGTCCAACTATGCCATATTACCTGAGCTTCTCTCCTAGGGAGAACAGAGAGAGTAGGGGCTCCTCAGAAGGAGGATGGGAGTAAGAGAAGAAGACAGTCCATGGGGTTGGCGGGCTGGCTGGGGAGGGAGTTTGGAGGGGTCGGGGTGATGAGTATTCCATCTGCCTGCAGTCTGAGCTCTGAGCAGACCATGGGGTCAGCAGTGAGGAGCATCAGGAGAGAGGGAGGACCATCTTTAAACCTCACACTAAACTCACCGCTAAACTATTAACCAACTGCTAAGCTTCTCAGAGACAAGACCCCTGTTGTTGGTTGTGTTCTGACTTGAGTTGACATTCTGTCTGACTGGATATTATTAGAAATAGCAGTGCTTTGTGAAAAAGCAAGGATTCTCAGAAATAACAGAGTGCTTAAACAATCTCTTTGGGAAACATATGGTTCCATTCATTAGTAATGATATTCAATTCAAGTCTGTTAGTAAAACAATTTGTTATTTTGGTATAATATGTTTACTTGTTTTCCTGTTTGTGTCCATAAAGGTTAGTTGAATCGTAAACAAAACATTTCTGATTTAGAAGACATGGTCAATACCTGGTTAATTCTGTTTAAACAAAGCTGATTTAGAAGACATGGTCAATACCTGGTTAATTCTGTTTAAACAAAGCTGATTTAGAAGACATGGTCAATACCTGGTTAATTTCTGTTTAAACAAAGCTGATTTAGAAGACATGGTCAATACCTGGTTAATTCTGTTTAAACAAAGCTGATTTAGAAGACATGGTCAATACCTGGTTAATTCTGTTTAAACAAAGCTGATTTAGAAGACATGGTCAATACCTGGTTAATTCTGTTTAAACAAAGCTGATTTAGAAGACATGGTCAATACCTGGTTAATTCTGTTTAAACAAAGCTGATTTAGAAGACATGGTCAATACCTGGTTAATTCTGTTTAAACAAAGCTGATTTAGAAGACATGGTCAATACCTGGTTAATTCTGTTTAAACAAAGCTGTATTTTTAAATCAATATTGAGTAGGTCCTCAGAGAGCCCTGATGGAGGACACATGGCTGTTTAATCATGCCCACTGGATGTTTGCTACATAATTAGTCTCTAATTGCTATTATAACTGATGAGGCGAGGCACGAGTGCTTTATCAATATCCCCAGAACCTTCCAATGGAATTACAGCCAAGGCATTATACCCAGGTCTAATCAGGATTTACCTTATTGTTTCAAAGCAGCGAGAAGTGTTAGAGAACTGACCTCGATGCCCACAGGGATTGAGTTTATTCCAAGGTAGTAGGCTAATCATCCACCGTTTTGTCCTTTATCAACATTGACAGATTTGTAAACCAAGAAGAAGACATGTGTTATTCAAATTCAAAAGCTTTGTTGTCTTGGAAACAGATAGTAAGTGTTTATTCTTCCATAATTTAGGCTGAGAGGCACCGCATCCATAAATATCAAACAACCATTTAAATACAAAAAGATTTGGATACTGTGTAATCCATCCAGGGTCATAATATATGTGAATGTAGATAGTGTTGTCTGCTGAAGGGTTTCGTAGGGTGGCCAAAAGTGCAGTTACAGTAAAATGCGTTAACCAGACAGCCATGCAACTCTGAGAGGAACCATATGTTTGACCGAAATTCTGTTTCTGTCACAGCCCATTTGGGTACATGTGGGAGCCCCAGTGTTGTTGATGAATCTTGGCATCCCGTTCGGCAGAATGTGCTCTGGATAGAGATGAGGTTTGCTTCTCACTTCCCTGTTTCCCAAACTCATTACTGAAAGGGCTGTTGACCTTCACCCAGAGCGTGCTGCCTGCTGCTTGTAGTTCGTGCACACAAACAGACGTGTTGGCTGTGTGTGCCATGACACATATGTCACTGTAACCAGGGCTCAGTGACAGGTGGCAGTACATACTCATTAGTCTTGTTTGCCATGCAGTTTGTTTGTAAATCCTTTGCAAAATGCTTACATCGGAATACAGGGGGAGGATTTTGTTTTGTAATTTTGGACATAGCGACTAGACTACATGCCACACATGCACTTCTTAACCCTCTCACATAGATAAACAAAGGATGAGAAATATGAGCAAAAGAAAATAACTCAAGCAGAATTCTATGTTGTCTATGAGCAGCCCTCCCCTCTGTCCCACTGTTCCCCCCTCGCCCCCCTCGTCCCCCCATAGGACACAGAGGTGACTTTGGAAAGTGATCTATGGACCGCTGTGCCGGTCTCAAGTGTTGTCATGGCTAGTTAGCTGCAAATCGCTCTGCACATCCTCATGAAAACCAACAAAGGGATATGCCATATATGTACATATTCAACTTTGTATGTTCAAGGGTATTCTCTGCAATAGTGGTAGCCAGTGTTGGAGAATCAATCTTTCTTAAAAGGGGTAAGACAAAATAATTGATTTTAATGAATGCGGCCTCATGTCCTGCGGCCGCATGTAATCCGCAGAGAATCGTTGAGCGTGAGCTCAGGGCGACAAAAAGACGTTCTCAGAAGACTCATCGAGTGGCCTGTATTGATAGTCTCCATATAATCCCATAATTCCTTGTTTAATTAAACTCCAGAGCCGGCCTTGAGACCCAGACAGATTTGGTTGCTCTTTTATTCTCACAGTTGTTATTTTGAGGCTATTTGGCTTCCGTTTGTCCATGTGGTATGTTGAAACATTCTAGAGGGCATTGTTAAACTGAGTTTAGTTGTGCCCATAGCTATTGCAGGGGATTCACCTGGGGTAACTTTCAGGAGACCATTATGGTTGTCATTATATGGGCAGAAAGGGTTTCTGTAAAGGACAATGAGCTCTCAACAAACTCTCTACTTCTATATCTCTCATGTTTTGGTCTCTACCCTTCACTCCTTCTGGACTGTACATGTCTGATGCAATCCAACAAGGCCTGGAGCAACACTGGCTAGTCACACTGGCTTGTCAATGTCTCATTGAGCACATTTGTGAAAATATGAATTTTATAACAGGAAATGAAAAGGGCCATGTAGTTTGAATAGACATGCAGAGGAGGTGAAAATGATGCAATTTCCTAAATTCAGTTATAATGGTAATGCGCTGTGGTAATACATATTCACTGTCAGAAACATTCCTCTTGGCCTGGATTGGATGGCTTTGTGCAGTATCTATATTCCTCAAGCAAAAATGCAGCAGCTTAGTTGAATGCCTAAAAGTATTGTAAGATATATTGTAATTCATTTATTGACAGCAGTATCATGGAAACACAGAATATGGGATTGAATGGTTCTGGCGCGATATTGTTGTTATGTTCTGTATATTCTGGCTGTGCTGTTTTTTGAGCAGCAGTGTGCCCTGGGCCATTGTGAGAGAATAGTGTGGTGAGGAACCGCAAGGTGGCCTGGGTAGATTAACCCTTCCACCCAGCACCCCCTCCTCCCCCCTACCGCCTGCAGCCCTCTGCAGCCCTCTGGGGCCTCTCCCTCTCTCTCTCAGGCAGGATTGGGTATCAGGCCTCTTATATTCTGTATAAATATCCACAGATTAAGATAATATTTGCTCTGTTGTGCTCAGAGAGAGGGAAAGCTGTCATTTGAATCCTCTTTGCAGCCTCTCCCCCTCAATAATATGATTCTAGCAAATGACATAGCCTCTGGAGTGGTTCTGCCCCCAAACTACAGAACGTGGCTTGTATGGACCATTTCAGGGTTTCACCCATACTTTCTATTGCCTTTTCAATGACGTCGGTTAATCAACTATGTGACTAATTTCTGTCTGAACAGAGGCGTGTGGGTAACACAGACAACCCGAAGAAATGAATAACCAATAAAATGGACTTCCTTTTCATTGTTGCTAATTTCCACTGTATTATTCAAGTGTAATCTAATATTAACTGAGCTGGCCTCTCCATCCCTCCCCATTGGCCCAGGTAATCGTACAGACGAGGGTTCAGACGTGGAGTCGGAGCCGGACCTTCCCTTGAAGAGGAAGCAGCGTCGCAGCCGCACCACCTTCACAGCCGAGCAGCTGGAGGAGCTGGAGAAGGCCTTTGAGAGGACACACTACCCAGACATCTACACCAGGGAAGAGCTGGCCCAGAGGACCAAGCTCACTGAGGCCCGCGTACAGGTTAGTTAGACACACAAACAATCAACACACACTCTGTCATGGCTGCTGAGAATTATCCAGGTGTTTATGACACTGATGTAAAACACTGTTTTCCTGTACATTGACACATTAGTTATAATATCCTGGTATAGTTTTACATCTAACCAAATCTGAGTTAATGGAGTTTACAGAGTTATTTTAGATAAGTTTGGACATAATGCTTTACATGTAATTTTTTCAGGAACAGTTTATCAGTAGGCTATGTTCCCTATTAGCTCATCAAATGTAAGACAAACTACTTGTATCGGGAAAAGTTTATTTGGCATCCTTAATGCAATATGCTTCCAGCTGACTATAATGTGGTTTAGATAGATATGTTTTTTCCCCCCAAAAAATTCCAATTCATCCCACTTCACTGAAATCGAAGCCATCCATTTGCCATAACATAATTTTGGAGTAAAAAATGCTGCCAATGTATTTGCATAAATACATTTGAATGCATTCATGTCATGCCCAATTGGACCTTATTTTATATTCTTATTTTTCCATTTATCCTCTTCTTGGTCTCCTGCTGCCGTTTGTCACCCATGGCGATGATATATTTATTCATCCCAGTGCAGTTCTTTTTTACCCATATTTCTACCCCCTCACCTCACCTCTGTGAGTTCACTGCTATCTGTGAGTTCTCATCTGTTCTAAGAAGGCCTTGACAGGGGATTCTCCATTTTTTTCACACCCAAGACTCTATTCCAGAACCTGCCTGACAGCTTGTGTGCCATTTGGTTTTATGTAACACTGAAGGAAAATACAGTAGAGTTATAGCGGCAGCTGTTCTGGAGGGAGAAGAGAAAGAGAAAGAGAAAGAGAAAGGGAGAGGGAGAGGGAGAGGGAGAGAGAGAGAGAGAGAGAGAGAGAGAGAGAGAGAGAGAGAGAGAGAGAGAGAGAGAGAGAGAGAGAGAGAGAGAGAAGAAATGCATTCCTGATGGATTTCTCATTTCGGCCTTTGGCCAGGATCTCTCTCCTATCACTTTCAAGCATGCCTCTGCTTGTAAAACCCTGTGCATATCACATAGGGTCTCTCATCCTCTCCAGGGACCCCATTCCCTGACAACAACATTAATCAATCAGACGTTAGTAAAAAAGGGCCGGGGCAACCCTCTCCTCTTACCACAACCCCTCGCTCACTCCCCCTAAACCTCCCAAACTCTGAACCACCCCGCGCGCTAACTGTTCCTCACACTCCAAACATGCGGTTAGGGGTAACTGATTCCACACATGTCTTTGTCTGTCTAGCAAACCCTCAAAACAGAAAGGTGTATGCCAAAATGGTTGATGCAGCACTCAGGATGATGCTGAGAGATTTATTTCATGTGTATTTTCTTGCGATATATTACGTTTTAGAATGTTTTAAATATACTTATGAGGCAGACTTGGAAAGGGAAGTGGGAAGGTCTTTCAGTTATTTTTTGATGAATCTCTTTTTTTGAAGATTGTCCTCCATTACAGTGTAATGGCGGTCTCATGAAATACATCTGGAAAATACATGCATGTCTCATAGATTCTGAGTTATGACAGATGGGTTAAAATGCTTTGTATTTACAATGCTATCCATTTGGTTAAATTTGTTTGAATGTAGCATCAATATTAGACCTTGTAGAGTGGAGCTGAATTCTTTGTGAAGCTCATTATGATTGTAGAAGAAATGATCCAACAAACCTGTCTCTGATTGGTTGAGCAGGCAGAGTGTCATGTGGGCTAGAGAGCACAGAGAGTCCTCTGTCTTGTCCATGTTCCAGGCACTTCACAGCCATATTTGTAGGTCAATTACATTTCAATTTCAGAGAGAATCTCTTCAAGCATTTGCCTCTAGAGTATTTATGGAAACTGATGGTAATTTGAAGTCTAAACGCAAAGAAAAAATACATGGTTGAAAACTGAAAGGAAACTCCTGCAAGATAATAGAGCTAAATTATGTCATGTGAAAACCTGAGGTATTTGAGACAAGGATATAATTTGTTAATGCAGTTTTCCTCATAATCTAATTCTAAAACGCTTTTAAAGTCTCCTAAGGTCAACTCAAACTTAATTTTCTGAGATGGTCACCCCAAGAAACTGACTCTGGAAGTAAATAATGGACATCAGTCTTCAATGTTGCTCAGTGGTTTGGTAAGTGAGTTGGGAGGAGGATTTAGGATGGACTATGGAGCCCTTGTATAATTGTTTATTTTTCAAGAGTCGTGTGTTTTTTTCAATTGGCTTTGCCAAAGCACTGCCCCATTGCATCTGCACACCAGGGACTTACCCTGCTCCTCGTCAGCCTGCTGAAGTACTCAGACACATCCTATTTAGCAACACTGACCATTGCAGACATGATGATATAAGAAAAACGGTAAAGCCTCTTCTCTAAAACTGCTCCCAATTGAATCAATACATTGAAAAAGACATGGGGCCAAAGGCTGGATTTGGGTGAACTTGCCAGTTTTAGTGTCCATGCGTTTTGAAGATGTCAGCCAGCTGGGGTTTTACATAGGTGCCCAAATGGCCAATCTCTGGGCTGGACAGAAGGACCTTTGGCCCGAGAGCCGACCTGCTCCAGCACAGCTACAATGACGCATCTTCCAGATGTCAGCGAGTGGGGAGGCTAAGAGGGGAGTAGGGCTGAGTCAGAAACCCAAAGCAGAGGGGCGGTGTTGTAGGATCTTAAAGATCCATCTCTTCTTCAGTAGGATTTGTGGTTGTGGTTACGGCTTACCCTGTTGGTTGTTATTGTAATAATCTGTTAACCAGTGTTTGTGGTTTACACTGCAGGGACACATAGTAAAATTGCTATTGGCTGTGAGGGTATATGGGCCCACTCCAAGCTGAGAGTTATTATGTGGAATGGTGCTCAAGAGGCCTCCTGGTTTAACGAGAAGTGACAAGTGTTTGGTTTACTGGTGACTCCACAGTCCAAACTCACTGCCCTATAAACTCAGCTAACCCAAACCCCCTCCTCTCCCCGCCCCTGCCTGCCATCTTGAATCACACTATCTCATCCATCTTCATCAGGCCCACCACCCCCTAAAACACAGCTACCAGCAGCCCCCCCTGGAACCGCTACTGTTTTATCACCCCAACTGACAAATTACGGGATCTGATCCATATCTCACAGCCATTAGTTCCAGGCTACCTGTCCCTATGAAGCTAGCTAGCTGTCTCCTGATCTGAGCGCCCCACTCTCTGTGCTGCCCATTCTGCATCTGAAATAAAACACTCATTCCGAACTGGACCAGGCAGTGGAGTCCTTCCACAGACTATTAAGAAAAGAGAACAGAAAAGAGCGTCACTTGTGTCTAGCCTTCAGAGGTATGGGCCGGGTGGATGGGGAGGGAGGGAGGGCAGAGAACAGAGGGAGGGAGGGAGGGCAGAGAACAGAGGGAGGGAGGGAGGGCAGAGAACAGAGGGAGGGAGGGAGGGCAGAGAACAGAGGGAGGGAGGGAGGGAGGGAGGGAGGGAGGGAGGGAGGGAGGGAGGGAGGGAGGGAGGGAGGGAGGGAGGGAGGGAGGGAGGTAAGAGGCTCGGTCTTAATGCTGTAAATCAGTGTAAATCCTCTCCTCCTCACACTTGAAATGAATTACATTCTCTTCTATTTAGGCTGAGGTTCCCACCTCTGCTGAGGAGGCTCATCTGAGCGGCGCTTAGCAAATCTGACACATAGATCCCCTTTCATTCCCAATAAACATTCTAGATGTAGCTATTATAGTTAGAGGAATCTAATAAGGTATAAGCGTAGCCTTTTATGCAGCGTAGAAATCAATTTGGCAAGACGTTTTCCTCTCTAACTGGAGAGTGTGCTAGGCGTCTGATGCCAACCGCAAAACAGAGAGAAGTGCTTTGTTTGTCTCTGTGGTGCCCTCTCTCTGATCTCTGAGGCCTCTGTGGAGAGACTGAAAAAAGGAGAGATCCCAGCGCTTCCTTATAGTACCACAGGAAATATTATTGACACTCTATTATATATATATATAAATGCTATATATACAAAAGTATGTGGACACCCCTTCAAATTTGTGGATTTGGCTATTTCAGCCACACCCATTGCTGACAGGTGTATAAAATCGAGCACACAGTCATGCAATCTCCATAGACAAACATTGGCAGTAGATTGGCCTTACTGAAGTGCTCAGTGACTTTCAACGTGACAGTGTCATAGGATGCCACCTTTCCAACAAGTCAGTTTGTCAAATTTCTGCCCTGTTAGAGCTGCCCCGGTCAACTTCTATGAGCAACTTCGGCTCTTCTGTGAAGTGGTAGGCCACGCAAGCTCACAGAATTGGACCGCCCAGTGCTGAAACGCGTAGCGCATAAAAATCATCTGTGGTCGGTTGCAACACTCACTACCGAGTTCCAAACTGCCTCTGGAAGTAAGTCAGCACAAGAACTGTTCATTAGGGGCTTCATGAAATGAGTTTTCATGGCAGAACAGCCACACACAAACCTAAGATCACCATGTGCTATGCCAAGCGTCGGCTGGAGTGGTGTAAAACTCGCCGCCATTGGACTCTGGAGCAGTGGAAACATTCTCTGGAGTCCGATGGACAAATCTGGGTTAGGCAGATGCCAGGAGAACGCTACCTGCCCCAATGCATAGTGCCAACTGTAAAGTTTGGTGGAGGAGTAATAATGGTCTGGGTCTGTTTTCCATGATTCGGACTATTCGGACTTAGTTCCAGTGAAGGGAAATCTTAATGCTACAGCATACAATGACATTCTAGACGATTCTGTGCTTCCAACTTTGTGGCAACAGTTTGGGGAAGACCCTTTCCCGTTTCAGCATGACAGTGCCCCCATGCACAAAGCAAGGTCAAGACAGAAATGGTTTGTAGAGATCGGTGTGGAAGAACTTGACTGGTCTGCAAAGGGCCCTGACCTCAACCCCATCAAACACCTTTGCGATGAATTGGAATGCCGACAGGGAGCCAGACCTAATTGCCCAACATCAGTGCCCAATCTCACTAATGCTCTTGTTGCTTAATGGAAGCAAGTCCCCGCAGCAATGTTCCAACATCTAGTGGAAAGCCTTCCCAGAAGAGTGGAGGCTTTTATAGCAGCAAAGGAGGGACCAACTCCATATTAATGCCCATGATTTTGGAATGAGATGTTCAACAAGCAGGTGTCCACATACTTTTATATATAAATACTCAGGCAGACAGGCATAGAGGCATTCAGTTACTGTTCAATTGAACATTAGAATGGGCCAAACTGGTGACCTAAGCGACTTTGAGCGTGGTATGATCGTCGATGCCTGGAGCGCCGGTTCCAGTATCTCAGAAACGTCCGGCCTGCTGGGCTTTTCATGCACGACAATGTCTAGGGTTTACTGAGAATGGCGTGACAAGCAAAAGACATCCAGTCAGCTGCAGTCCTGTGGGTGAAAACAGCTCATTGATGAGAGGTCGAAGGAGAATGGCAAGAATCGTGCAAGCTAACAGACGGGCCACAAACAGACAAATAACGGTGCAGTATAACAGTGGTGTGCAGAACGGCATCTCGGAACGCACAACTCATTGGTTCTTGTCACAGATGGGCTACTGCAGCAGATGCCCACACCAGGTTCCACTCATATCAGCTAAAACCAAGATGAAGCAACTCCAATGGGCATGCAATCACCAACACTGGACAACTGAGGAGTGGAAAAACAGTGCCTGGTCCGACGAATTCCGGTTCCTGTTGCGTCATGCTGATGGCAGAGTCAGGATTTGGCATAAGCAGCATGAGTCCATGGCACCATCCTGCCTGCAGTTCAGGGAGACGGCGGTGGTGTAATGGTGTGGGGAATGTTTTCCTGGCACACATTAGGTCCCTTGATACCAATTGATCAACGTTTGAACACCACATCTTGTAGAATCCATGCCCTGAATAATTCAGGCTGTTCTGGAGGCAAAGGAGGGTCCGACCCGGTACTAGATGGGTGTACCTAATACTAACTGGCCACTGAGTGTATATTCCTTTAATTTAGTTTAGGATAAACATAATGATGCTATAGAGATGTGAAATAGAGATTAAATAGAGATTTACTAGGTTGTTGTCCCGCTAGGTGATTACCAATGGCAGGAGAGAACGGCATAGTAGGATTCAGTAGTAACAATGGCAGAGCCCACCCAACCCAACCGTCATCCATGTTCCCACCAGTCTGGTTTTATGTCGGTTCCATAAAGGAATAAATAGGGGTTATGTAGACTGTGGAGGAGAAATTGTTGCAATGCATCTGTGTGAATGTTCTAACAGTTTCTTATTATTAGAAATGAAATGACTTTCCTTCAGTCCCTCTGTATTCCTGATACTTATCGAGCTAATCCCACTCTCCTCTCAAATTCACACTCCCAGCTACTCTAATTAGCATAGTGCCAGTCTGGCAGGCAGGCATAGAGAGAAACAGCAAGATCTAGTGAGGGTGGGTAGTACGTGGTATAAAACCAATGAGGATTTCTATGTTGTTTCGCCTCTTTGCACTACTGTGTTCGTTGTCTGTTTGTGGAGTGCGCCATTGAAAATACATGAGAAGGAGGGTTGGTCCTTGTTTCTGTGGCGCATTGTTCACTTTGTAGAATGTGTACATGTGGCACCGTTGGATTAAGAAACATATCAGTCTTACAATAACTCCCTTTCGAAAACGCTCTTCACGATTGTCTGAAATTAAATGAAGACAATTAGATTCTATTTGAGACAAAGGACATTTTAGAAAGGGTTTGAATGCAATGTAATGTCATGCATTGCAGTGTTGTGTTAGTGTTATCGAGGATCAGTGATTACCGAATCAGATCCTCAGCTCTGTAGATTCCATTGTGTTATGTTTATTATTGAGTGAGGCCAAGAGAAACAGTGGAATACAGACCCAGGCAAATGCCACTCTCTCAGATTAGAGATTATATTAAAGGATATGTATATGCCACATCAAAGCTATATCAAAGCAACTGTTGTTAACACCTATCTCTCCCCACCTTCACTTCACTAGACCCGGGGACATGTTTTCAGGACCTTCAACTTGCCTGACATTCGTTCCAACCTTCATGTCCCCCAACCCCCGCTACAGTCCCTGCCACCCCCTCCATGTATGTGCTCAGCTCAGCTCAGTAGCTCAACCGCTTTAAAGCGGGTCTCTTTTTGTCTCCCAGGCTCCAGTAAGCTCTAGTCCTAGGAGATGTGGTGGTTCCCCAGGTTTTCTACCCTCCCCCACCCTCCAACTTCCTCCAGTATCTTGCAGGGATTCACACATAGAGTCCATGTTAGCCCCAGTATAGAGGAAGCCAGGTAACTAGCAAACCTCTTACACTGACAAAACAAAACAGGACTGACATGGATGCTGTAGATGCAGACTTTGAGGTACATATGGAGGGAGAGGGAGGAGGGATGAAGCTCTCTCTCTCTGTAGTGTAGAGGAATTAAACCGGATTGGGAAGAGCAGAGGAGAATCTGTCATCCAAGGTGACTTTGTGATCGGGTTCCAGAGTACAGCTTCAAATCCTCCTCAGCTGCAGGCTGTGTGTGTGTGTGTGTGTGTGTGTGTGCGCGTGTGTGTGTGTGTGTGTGTGTGTGTGTGTGTGTGTGTGTGTGTGTGTGTGTGTGTGTGTGTGTGTGTGTGTGTGTGTGTGTGTGTGTGTGTGTGTGTGTGTGTGTGCCTGCCTAACAGACCTGGATTGAAATACATGTACGTATGTATTTTTTTAACTGACAAATAAAATCAATCAATCCAAATTGTGCAGCGGCCAATAGATGAATGGAAAGAGACATCTGTTACAAAACACCAAAAAGGTTAATGACATTCAGAGATTGTCAAGCCAAGCCTTTGGTACTGGAGAAGCCTAAAAGGTAGGGAGGGATGTATTTTCTGTTTGTGGAGATTGACATAGTCTATTTATTGTGGTGTTGAAAACACAAACCATGATATTGAAGGGCCTGAAGTTGGTCTGCTTTGTTTATTGGTTGTGTGGTGCTTTGGCACAGAAACCTGTTGAGGGGAATTCGTTGCGTATATTTGAAATAATTATCAATAAAGCATCAAAATGTTGAGAATCTGATTACCCCCTAGCTCATCATTGTCTGCTGCCGGCTCTGATCGTAGCGTATTGAAACAGGCAGGGAGAGTGAGCTTGTCTGTTGTGGTCGGCAAACCCTCAATCTTCTGGCCCGTAGCCATGTGTGGCATCGACTGTGCCACAAAAGCATGCTGAAGTGGCAAAGTCCATATCCACGTTTATAAACACAGGGTCGCTACAGTTATTATTATTTTTGGTCATAAACATTATTTTGAGTTCATTCTATGGAGGGAGGGTGTATATTTTTCAGTACAAGGGGAGGGTCATGTGAATTTGTATTTCATTTTTTTCTGACACCTACCTCTATTGGAAGTATTTTCAAACTATTTTCTTTAAATAGTCTACTATTTGAGTATTTTCAAATACCTGGGTTAAATGCATAGGAGTATATTTGAGTCAGTGTATTTGACTATTTTCAAATACTTTCCAATATTTAACAACTTGTCTGTTCAAAAGAAAAGTATTTAAATGCTTACTTCCAAATGTCTTTGAAAGTAATTAGAAATACCCAAAGTAGAATTTGGACCCAGGTCTTGTGTGTGTGTGTTTATCTCAGAGTCTTCTGCTGTAAAACCCATGGCTGCTGAAGTAAAACATTCCATCTCCTCTGAAGCAGCAGTGACGCATGACCCCTCTCGCCCAACAATACGGTATTGACCTGGGCACATTGGGCCCAATGTTTGCCAGCTTTAACTCGATAGGGCTGCAGCCTTTGGCATTTTAGTTGACTTGAGTAGATCGGCGTCGCGGCGGGCTCGTTCAAAGCCTCAGAGTAAATTCACTTAGACAGATGCTCTTCACAGGCTCCCCTCTCATTAAGGTAGAAGGGTGGCTATGGAGACCACAGGGCAGGGGAGGGAGATGTTGAGACATCTCCATACACCACTCTGAACTACATCCTATAATGCAAATTATATACTGACATGAGGAGGGGAGGGACATTCTATCAGGAAATTGTGTGAATTATGTATCTGAGGATTTCGTAAGACAAGAGTTTGGTAATGTGTTTTGGTGAGAGAGCAAGATGGAAAAAGAGAGAACAAAACAGAGTATTAGAAAGAGAAAAGTGAAGTGACGGAACAAGAGAAAGTGGCAAAGGCATTTCTGTGTGTTTTGTGCATGGCATGATGGAACACCTCCTGCCTGTGGCTTGGCTGACATAAAAATAAGGAAGTTTAAAGAGGGGTGGGGTGAGCTTCAGAGGTCAGATGTGAGGGTGGCACTGCAGGTGATTGGGCGTCTCTGGAAGGAAGGGGTGTATCCCCATGCCCATCCCGGGAAGCAGGCAGCTGTTTGTCTGGCCCCAGCGGGAAATCAGCAGCTCCAGCTCAGAACCAGCACCACGCTCCACTACATCCCAATAGCAGCCATATCAGTGGGGGCACCAGGGGAGCCCTGAGCCCTCGCAGTGCTTTATTTGGTCTGGAAGAGTTTGTTTGTTGAATGGAAAGTGTGAGGAAATGATCTGCTTCCAGAAGAGGCTCCCTGTTGGTTGGGGTTAGGGTTAGAAGTTGAGAGGCTTGATTCATGCGAGTGGTTGTACAGTGGGGTATTTTGACATCTCAGTCACTTTTTTATCACGAGACACTCTTGATGAAATTGAAACTAGATGCAGACATGATTAAGGCCTAAGAGATACAGTGCGTTGACTCTGTAGTATAACACACAATTCAATCTGAGATCTCTCTTTTTGTGATTGAGAGATCTCTGTGTATGTGAGTTTATGTGTAGCATATGTTTGTGTTCAGGAGAAGGAGAGGCCCCAATAACAGTGAGTGTGTCCCTGTGTTACTCCCTTGAAAGTTAGGCTCTTTAAGAGCTGTTTAAAAGGGACGCCCCCTCTTTGTGCCCAGTGTTCTGCCTGGCGTATGGAAGCCCTTTTGTCCAATCCTTTCATCTGGCTTCACAATAGGCCAGGCCGTTTGAAACACAACAGCAGATGAACTGCGCTGACAGTGTATTAAACTCTGATGAATTGCCAGTGCGAGGCATAGATCAGTGTCCTTCAACCTTTAGCACATACTGGGCCCAGGCCTTGTCTTGGTTAAATGGAACAGGTTGCTGGCTGTATGGCTGCTCTTTTCAAAGGGCCTGATTATATTCATGTTTTGTTGAAGCAGAAGCCTTTTTAAAATGTGTAAATCACTGCAGTTTAAAAGGAGCCTCTTTAGTCTCTCCCATTCAGGGAGTTGACATTGTGCATTCGTGGTTGAAAGTTGATAATGGTGTTGGACATTTTGTGTGCATTTCGGTACAATTCTACATTTGATTTAGATATCTTAAGAAGACTAAGATCTACAGGATGAGCAATTTACATTCTAGACTGTGCAAAGGAATATTCATTTATATTTTTTGTCGATTACAAATAAACTGCTAAATCCATCCACCTTTTATAATATAATTGAAATAATTCACTTGGTATATATTTGCAATTGCATGTATCTGATTTAAAGAGAGAGAGATAAAGAGACAGAGAGAGAGATATAGAGAGAGATGAAGAGAGATAAAGAGAGAGATAAAGAGAGAGAGAGAGAAAGAGAGAGAGAGAGATAGAGAGAGCGAGAGAGAGAGATAGAGAGATAGATAGAGAGATATAGAGAGATATATTTTTCAGAGAGAGAGAGAGAGATAAAGAGAGAGATAAAGAGAGAGAGAGAGTGTGAGTGAGTGAGTGAGTGAGTGAGTGAGTGAGTGAGTGAGTGAGTGAGTGAGTGAGTGAGTGAGTGAGTGAGTGAGTGAGTGAGTGAGTGAGTGTTGTAGTGAGTGAGTGTTGTAGTGAGTGAGTGTTGTAGTGCCATTCTTTATGGCCTCCCTCCAAATGTCTAATAGGTTCACAAACATACTTGAGATGTCTGATGCTGCTGCTTGTGGCCCCTACCTCTGACCCCTTAATGACTTCTTCCATCTGAAGAGGGCTTAGGGCAGCCTGTTGACATAGATCACAGCTTCAGCCACTTAAGAAGAAAAACAGGGACAGACCACTGAGCCTCAATGCCGGCTCTGGCTCCGGCTCCCACAGGGACTAGCTAGCTTCTCCACCACAACCACCACCACTTCTCACAGCAACAGGCAGATGAATCACAGCTGGCAGGACCACACAGTAAATTCATTTGGAGCATTCCGAGAATCATATATCCATTTGATAATAGATTAATTGTGTTAGAATGAATGGAAGAGAATGGATATTCTAGTATGCACAACCTAGGGGTTGCTGAGAGAGAGTGCTTAGCTCTTACAGACGGTTTATCATTGAGGAGCAAACCTGAGGGGAAGTACCTACTATCTCTCTCTCTCTCTCTCTCTCTCTCTCTCTCTCTCTCTCTCTCTCTCTCTCTCTCTCTCTCTCTCTCTCTCTCTCTCTCTCTCTCTCTCTCTCTCTCTCTCTCTCTCTCTCTCTCTCTCTCTCTCTCTCTCTCTCTCTCTCTCTCTCTCTCTCTCTCTCTC